>NW_028190367.1:113629-131230 GCF_048542155.1 Nylanderia fulva | reverse complement strand
ATTAGCTGCACGGGCGGGACAAACCTCTACAGCCACATTTCTGCCCCGCGGATATAGCGTTAGGGGCCAATACGATACATTACATGTACTTACTTACTTGCCTTTACGGTACCAACTCTGTTTTTTTCCACTTAATCATGTTCGATGTGTGGTGGCCCCGACAGGGGCCGTTTATATGAGCGCGGGCGGACGGTCGGCCTCGTGCTTGCGCGGCTTCTAGTGACGACAAAACGGGTCGTCACAAAATAATAAAAAAAAAAAAACAAAAGGATTATTATTGTCATAATTTTTTATCAATTAAGTACTCTCAACTATCCAATAATTAAATAAATACGTACAAATGTGCGCGCGTATACACACATACGCATATTGATATTAAAGAGATTGAAGGAGAGGAAGGAGAAGATAAAAATTTAAATATTCACATATATTTTCAAATATTATATATGAATTTATAGTTTACATTCTAATTAATAATGAATTTCTAATTATATTAAACATATCAAAATAAAGACATACATGTATTTATCAAATGAATAAAATTATTGAATACAGACTTAAAAAATTTATTAAACATAGACTTAAAAAATTAATTAATTAAACATATTCCAAATTTAGAAAAAATAAACTTTATTTATATATGCAACAGCTTTTTAAACTAAATTTTTAAATTCTATTTTATATCAGACAATTATCTCAATCAACATCTACGTCCACATTAGCTGCACTGCAGACTACCTCTACAGCCACATTATCTGCTCCGCGGATATAGCGTTATGCCAATACGATACATTACATGTACTTACTTACTTGCCTTTACTGTACCAACTCTTGTTCCAGCAAACTTTATTTCGTGTGAAGTGTATTTAATTAATTAAATCTCTGCGAAAGATTGAGAAGATGAAGGGATAATTCAAACTATGAAGACATGATTACATGAAAAAGACAAGAGTTGATACAATAATAAAGACATACATGTATTTGTATCCTGCTGGCATAAGGTTATAGAAGTTGATTGAGATTGAAAAATAATAATAAAAATAATAAAAAAAATAAAGACACATGTATTTGTATCGTGCTGGCATAAAGTTATAAAAGTTGATTGAGATTGAAAAATAATAATAAAAATAATTAAAAAAAGGAAATATTCAATCATCATTTAAAAGCATATTTGAAATCTGTAGAATAAACAGTTTTTGCAAAAAATGTGGAGCATTTGAGCTCTAGTAAGTCTAAAAATAAATGTAAACATCAATTAATAATAACTGATGTTATATACATATATATTATATATATAAACCAATTTGTTGCAATATTCACTATAAAAGGTTGTAAGGGTAAGATGACTAAAAGTGAATAATTTAAAAGATAGTTAACATAATTTTACATAAACTGAAATATTTCATAAAATAAAATATTTGTAATATTTCGAAGTTTATGTAAGATTATGTAAAAATTATACCTTTACAACTTTTTATAGTAAATATTGCGAGGAATTGATTTATATGAGAAAAATTAAGGTAATTCTATTTTGAAAATATAAAAGTGACCTTTAAATAACCTTGAAAATCGCCGTTTAGGAAAATGTCTGTGTCAACTTTTTCTTTTTCGAAATCCTGCAACTTTTATCTAAATTTAATAGAAAATGTATAAAAAATGCTCGACATTAATACACACACACACACACACATACACACACACACACACACATATGGGTAAATTTATATGAATAGGGTGCTTTAGGAGGAATGATCCGGATTCTAGGATATGATTGTACACATCATTTTAAGCAAAGAAGTTTAGATAAACATGTTTAATAATTGTTCTATTCCGGTCATAAAAATGTACAAAAATGAATGATATAATCTCTAAAAACTCACCTTTAAAAAAAGGTAAAAAAAGGCGACCAGTTAAGGGCACGCCATTAACAAAAATTATCCATTGCAAACCCATGTAGAATCCTATCCTATTGCAAACCCATGTAGAATCCTATGAAAAATTAATCATTGCAAACCCATGTAGAATCCTAGGCAAAATTAACCATTGCAAACCCATGTAGAATCGTACCCATTGCAAACCTATGTAGAATCCTATGAAAAATTAACCATTGCAAACTCATGTAGAATCCTATGAAAAATTAACCATTGCAAACCCATGTAGAATTGTATTAAAAATTATACATTGCAAACTTATGTAGAATCCTACATTGCAAACCCATGTACAATAGAATTGTATGAAAAATTATCGATTATAAACCCATGTACAATCGTAACAAAAGTAATGAAATAAAAAAAATTGCGCCAAGTGAAAGTAGAAACTTGTACCAGTGGAAAATTAAAATTGCAGACATATATAGAGTCGTATAATGAATCAGTAAAAATTTAAATTTGCAAATGTAGAATCGTACCGTAAAAAAACTTATATTTTAAAAAAAAAGATAAACAAGATGCCAAGTCCATGCGCCATGTGAAAAAGAAAAAAAAAAATTTTAGTTAAAAAAACTGGGCGCGCTGCTAAGTTTCAAAATTACAATGCACCTTAAAGTAACATTAATTAATTTAAACACAAAACATATTTTAACTGTAATGAGTTTAAAAGTAACAATTTAATTTTAATATTGTTAGAATATTATTTAGCAGCGCTCCCAGTTTTTTTAACTAACATTTTTTTATTTCTTTTTCACATGGCGCATGGACTTGGCATCTTGTTTATCTTTTTTTTTAAAAGATAAGTTTTTTTATGGTACGATTCTACATTTGCAAATTTAAATTTTTACTGATTCATTATACGACTCTATATATGTCTGCAACTTTAATTTTCCACTGGTACAAGTTTCTACTTTATCTTTGTGCAATTTTTTTTTTATTTCATTACTTTTGTTACGATTGTACATGGGTTTATAATCGATAATTTTTTATACAATTCTATTGTACATGGGTTTGCAATGTAGGATTCTACATAAGTTTGCAATGGATAATTTTTAATACAATTCTACATGGGTTTGCACTGGTTAATTTTTCATAGGATTCTACATGAGTTTGCAATAGTTAATTTTTCATAGGATTCTACATAGGTTTGCAATGGGTACGATTCTACATGAGTTTGCAATGGTTAATTTTGCCTAGGATTCTACATGGGTTTGCAATGATTAATTTTTCATAGGATTCTACATGGGTTTGCAATAGAATAGGATTCTACATAGGTTTGCAATGGATAATTTTTGTTAATGGCGTGCCCTTAACTGATCGCTTTTTTTTACCTTTTTTTCTTTAATCGTCTCTACACGTTCTATTTTATTGTCTACGTGCACGAGTCTTTTTGTCTTTCGCTCATTCCAATGCGCATGCGTATCTAACTGTGTGGCAGCAGCCGATTTTCCGTGAGCGGGATATTACGAATTCTAGGGATGACGAAAGATAGCCACTACTAGCCATATTTCGTTACATCTCTCCTCCTGGAGTAAAGAAAACAGTAGATGATACTAGTTTTCTTGATCGTCATGTACCACTGGTACCAGTTTTGTGATAGGAAACAATGATTCTGACTTCCTTTGATCAGTCTGTATCTTGTAAATAGAATTTGAAAATTTTTCTACAATTTTGTACGGTCCGGTTTTTAATTCATCCAGTTTTTTTCTGTTTAACCTATGACTATTCTCTACATAAACTAGATCGCCTATTTTAAATTCATGGTATCTTCTGTTTTTATCGAATATTTTTTTGTTGTATTCATGAGATTTTTTCGTATTCTCTAATGCAATTTTCTTATCTTTGAGTAGATCTCCGTGTGTTTTTTTTTGTTTTAGTTCTTCAGGAATTATTACTGTGTTTGTACATTCCAATAAATATTGTGGAGAATATCCGGTTACTGTATGTTCTGTTCTGTTATATCTTTCTACACATTCGTGTGCTATTGTTGTCTAAGCGGTTTCTTTTTTTCATTTGTTCTACATCTGATTTTGTTGACTAAAGTTTGGTTCAGCTTTTCATTAAGTCCGTTGGAAGAAGGTGTGTTCACTGCGGTGAATGTTAATACAATGTTTTCTTTATCCAAAAAGTTTTTGAATTCTTTCGAATTTATGCCCGGGTACTGGTCTGATATGATCATGCCTATTTTATTGTCTGCTATTATACTCTGTATTAATCTTATGAAATCGTTCGCATTTTGGGTTTTTGATGTCAGAATATGGGCATACCTTGTGAAGTGGTCCACGAGCAGATGTAAATATTTTTTCGTTGAACGGGAGCCTCCGAATCCTCCGATCGTGTCTATGGAAACTATTTCGTACGGATAAGTGGCTGGGCCCAGCTGTGACATCAATCCAATTTTGTGTCCTCCTCTCGATTTGTTTTTTTTTTACAAATCTCGCAAGTGTCACAAATTTTTTTTATATTTTGGTCTAGATTTTTCGCTATGTAAAACGGTTTGATTTTTGCTTTCATTTGTTTCGTTCCTATATGACAGTAGAGAGAATGTATTTTTTTTATAAATTCTTTACTAAAGATTTCTGAAAGAATAATTTTTTCTTTCTTTCCCACCTTTTTATAATACATGTTGTGTTTGAAGATTAGTGTGTCTTTAGCATTTTGCAAATCAGTGTTATGCTTTTGATCGTTTTCAATCTCTTCTATTTTTATGAAATTAACAGTTTTTAAGATTTTATCCTCATTCTCATGAGACTCCATTACTGAGTTTCGGCTTAAACAATCTGCTTTTACATTGTATTTCCCTGGACTGTACTTTATTTTGAAATCATATTGTGATAGGTAATGCATTAGTTCTCCCAATTCCTCGTCTGTTCTGGCCTTAATATTCATATTTTCTAGGGTCTGTGAATACCGTAAATTTGTTTCCAAAGAGCCAGTGTTGCCAATATCTTATTGCTTCCCTTATTGCTAGACCTTCTATGTAAATAGCTTTTTTTTGGGGGGTTTCATTTAGCTTTTTCGAAAAATATGCCACTGGTTTTTGTTCTTTATTGAATTGTATTCGTTTTAACACAGCCCCGATACCTTGTAGGTAGGCTCGCATCGGTGTGAATGCATATTGGGAGATCCGGATCAAAAATTGTTAAAATTGGCTGAGAACAGAGTAGTATTTTCATGCTATCAAATGCCTTCTGGCATTGTTCCGACCAAATAAACTTTTGTTCTTTTCTTAATAAATTGTGTAATGGGTCTAATACAATCAAAATATTTGGCACATATTTTTCATAAAAGTTGATCTTTCCCAAAAATTGGCGAACATTCTTTCTTGTTTTAGATATAGGAGAATTCTTTATAGAAATCACATTATCCTTCAGTAGACTGACTGAGTTGTTTCGTATTATGTGACCCAAATACTTGACGGAGTCTGCTGCAAAAATGCATTTGGAAAGCTTTAATCTGAAGCCCTCTTCCATAATTGATTTCAGCAATCTTGACAAATAATCTATGTGCTCTGCCAAATCCCTCGAGAAGACTAAGATGTCATCAATATAGTTTACACAAAAATCAGCAAGTTTACTTTATTATATTACTTAATATCCTTTGGAAAATTGCTGGTACTGTTTTTAAACCGAATGGTAAGCATGTCCATTGGTAATGTCCCTCTTGGGTTATGAAAACTGTTTTTTTGTCTATCTGTAATTTTTAAAGGAATTGATCAAAAAGCCGAATTTATGTCGAGCGTTGAGAATAGTTTACAGTTCCTGATTTTAGCTATCAGGTCTTCAATTAGCGGGAACGGTTGCGGTTGAGGAATGACAATTTTATTTAGTTCCCGGAAATCTATGCATAGCCTTGCCCTTTTCCCTTCATCTCTCTTAAATGCTAGCGTCACTGGAGCCGCAAAAGGGCTATATGATTCCTCAATCAGGTTTTCCTCTAATAATTTCGTAATTTGTTGTTCTATTTCTTTTTTGTCTTCGATCGAACATCTGTAGGGTCTTTTGCAACAATATTTATCGATTATTAAGTCTATATGGGCTTCATAATTTTTAACCGTTCTTATGTCATATTTGTCTCTGGCAAATACCGTTTTATATTTATCAATTAGCTTGTCGATTTCACTCTGTTGTTCCATTTCTAACAAGGGACATGTCACAACTGTCCGGAACCGATTTGATTCTCCTTGAAATATGTTGTTAAATACACAAATCTAAAAGACACGTATTTTTTTATACGTGCGCAATTTGAGTTTTAAGGGGTGAAACACCCCTTTAAAGAATAACGGTATTTTTCTTTAGGATCAAATATCTGCTAAACTATAAGAGATATAAAGAAAAAACGTACAACAAATTTTAATGGCTTGAAGAGTACTTTAAAGTTATATGAACAAAAATTTTTTTTTTTTTTTTTTTTTTTAAAAAAACCCTCACCACCTAATTTTTTTTTTCAAAATTAAAAATTTTGTTTTACCTAATTTAAAGCTTATTTTTTTCCAAATTCAACCATGTGTAATAAAGTTATGTTACGAAATATCATTTTCGAAAATTAATTATAAACGCTCCCGTATATACGCTCATCCGTGCTATGTGCGTAAGTAATTACCGTCGAACAATAAAATATATAAAAAATGTTTTTGTATAATTCTTATTTATGTTTTCTATGTATTTATAACTGCGTATTGTGTATATTTAGATTTAAAAAAAAATTTTTAAATATAATTAATAAGAATTTTTTAAATATACCCCCTGCTTTCTTATTATTTCTTTAATATTTAATTTCTTCTATAAAAATTAAAAACAATTATATTTTATAATAAAATTATTTTTTAATTGAATCTTGCGAATACCAATGTCGCAATATTTGGCATAAACAAATTTTATATCTTACGTTAAATGAATCATAAGATAAGATTATGTGTACGTGTTCCAGATAAGTTATAATTTTTACAATAAAATCTTTAATACGTTAAAATAAATAATAAAATAAGATTATGTGATGACGTATTTCTGATAAGTTAATATAAATTGTTCATGTAGCAGCATAATTCTCACAGTCGGTGTAGTCTTTTCGTTGTAATAATATCTGTGTAAACTGTTCTTTTATTGCAATAGAAAGCAAAATATAACATCTTTGAATATGATTATCAATCCGCTTAACGTTGTTAGACTTTTATTGGTGTCAATAAATTCAATATATTTAACAGAAACGCCAGTAACTGAAGCAGAAGTGGAATTAAAGGAAAACATTAAAAAAATATTACTGGATAGCGTTTTTCATTATAATGGGGTGGAAGTAACGGAAGAAATATATCTCGATTATGAAGAACCTTATAAATTACATAGTTTTGAAATAATTGAAGATGACGAAGAAGCATGGCATGAAGATAGTTTAAATTCTCATCCTCATTGTTCAAATGATGATACAAATTTTGATAGTTCTTATAAAAGACGAGCTGTTGAGTATTGGCGATTTCGGGACACTGATGAAAACAGTAATGACAGAAAAAGGAATCGTCCTCTAAGAGTAGTACAAAATAAATTTAGAAGAGTTTCATCTGAACGTCAGTTAAGGCGATGGGAAGAACAAATACAATCAGGTGGAAGTCGTACAGAAAAATTATCTTACATCTCCAAATTTACACATGATAAATTTACTGCAGCTGTCGAATCAGGATTCATGGTTCATGATATTGATTTAAAAAGATGGGCTTTACAAGCTCAAGAAGAAATAGGAAATTTAAATCCTATATTTAAAGCATCTCACAGTTGGATAGCAAGATTTAAGAAGTCTCACCGAATTGTTTCAAGAAAAGTTACGAAGTTTGTCACTAGAAGAACATTAGAAGATTCTGCTGATTTGCAAAAATCAGCTGATGATTTTCTGGAAACAGTAAAACCTCTTATTGAACAGTTTGGATCTGAAAATATTTACAATTCAGATCAAAGTGGTTTCCAATTGGAACTTCACTCTGGAAGATCATTGTCTAACCAGGGAGAAAAGAAAGTAGAACGTGTCGTGCAATCCATATCATCAACAACCCATTTATATACGATACAACCAATAATATCCTGTAATGGCAATTTGTTGTCCCCTTTATTTATTGTATTAAAAGAAGCTAATGGTAAATTTGGACCAAGAGTACAAGAAAATTTATTTAAAGCAGAAAATGTTATTGTAAAAGCATCGAAATCTGGTAAAATGACATCAGGTATTTTCCTTTTATAATTACTTTTTTTAACAACCTTATTTTATTTAACAATTTAATAAGAGTCATAAAAAAACTATTAAATTAACATTTATATTTTGTACAGATCATTTTAAAATGTGGTTAGAAGAAGCTTATTTCGCAAACATTGGTCCTAATAGCGTTCTTCTTATCGATTCATGGACTGGACATTGCCCCAATATGATTTCGGATTTAACACCTCCTGGAACACATATTACTACTATGATAATACCGAAAGGAACTACAGGGAAAATACAACCATTAGATGTTTATGGATTCAGAATTTGGAAAAATTTTGCTAAAAGATTTTCAGATGCGGTTTTACTGTTGGAAAGTAATATAAACTTACATGAACGAAATAATATAATAAAATTGCAATCTTTGATACATAATCAATTGTCATCCCCACGATATCAAAACTTATTTAAATATTCGTGGTTTAAAAGTGGTTATACGAATGAAAGACCAGACGAATTCGAAAATCCAGTACACTTTAGTTTAGACGAAACTTTAACAAAATGTGATATCGAAGGTTGCAATAATATAGCTGTAGTAAGATGTTCTTGGTGCAAGAAGTCATTATGTTTGAAACATTTTTTTGTCGAATATCATTATTGTAATGTGTATAATGAGTGAATAATATAAAATGCAAATACATTTTTAAAAAAATCTAAATATACACAATACACAGTTATAAATACATAGAAAACATAAATAAGAATTATACAAAAACATTTTTTATATATTTTATTGTTCGACGGTAATTACTTACGCACATAGCACGGATGAGCGTATATACGGGAGCGTTTATAATTAATTTTCGAAAATGATATTTCGTAACATAACTTTATTACACATGGTTGAATTTGGAAAAAAATAAGCTTTAAATTAGGTAAAACAAAATTTTTAATTTTGAAAAAAAAAATTAGGTGGTGAGGGTTTTTTAAAAAAAAAAAAAAAAAAAAAAATTTTTGTTCATATAACTTTAAAGTACTCTTCAAGCCATTAAAATTTGTTGTACGTTTTTTCTTTATATCTCTTATAGTTTAGCAGATATTTGATCCTAAAGAAAAATACCGTTATTCTTTAAAGGGGTGTTTCACCCCTTAAAACTCAAATTGCGCACGTATAAAAAAATACGTGTCTTTTAGATTTGTGTATTTAACAACATATTTCAAGGAGAATCAAATCGGTTCCGGACAGTTGTGACATGTCCCTTGTAAGTTGTTAATTGATATCTGAAATTTCCCTGTATCTATGTGTTTATTGTAGTTTATTTCGTGTTCCTTAATATTTTCTTTTCTTTTTTTTGGATTCATTTTGTTTTCAACTTTGTCCTCAGGAATGACCTGAATTTTCTTTTTTTGACTTATTTCCAATTTTTCATTTTGGATTAGTTGAAATTTTTTGATACAGTCTAACCCAATTAAAAAATCGTATTTGAAATTCTCTTTGTCCACCACGAAAACATCCATATCCTTTTCATTTTCAAAAATTTTAACTTTTAAGGTAACTATACCGTCTGACTTTTTCACACCATTAATCGTTGTTAACCCCACCTTTTTTATATTATTAGGTTGTTTTTCGGTATGCCTAATAATTTTGAATTTATCAAAGAGACATTTGAGCCGGAATCATAAACGCCTGTAACCTCGATAGTGTTGTTTAACAAAACTTTTATTTTGATTAATGGTGGTACAGTTAGTTTTTTTTATCAACATCATTTAACTCTAATTCTAATTCGGAATTGTTGTGTTTGATTTGTTCTTTCTTTTTTTGTTCGTCGTCTTTATTTTTGTACCAGCATAAAGATTCTAGATGAAAACGATTATATTTATTTCTCTTTTCACAAATCGTATATGGTTTGTGGCTATTAGGTTTATCTTTGGGTTTTTTTCCTGGTTGGTTATGGTCTTTCTCTCCCTTTTTTTACCAGATATTCTAAGCGTCTAATTTCATTAAGCAAGTTTTCGACCGTTTTTAATTTTTTTAAATCTATTTTATTCCTCACAAAGTTTGGTAATCCTACCGCAATGAGATTAATTAATGTAGTTACTGTCATACTTTTATCAGTTTGTGTTAGAAGATTTTGTTTTCGCACCGCATAATCTAGTAATGAACCGGATACATATTTATATGATATCGCATGAGTGACTGGAATCCACCCTTTATCCGCATAAATTTCGCAAAATCTTTGTTTCCATTGCAGCCATTCTGATTCTAATGTTAAGTTTATAAGCATCGCGTTATATCAATCCATACACGCGTCTTCCAGAAACAATCTAAATATTTCTATTTTATCTATATCTTTTTCAATACCTAGCCGAGTACATTCGCGTTCAGTGTATTCATCCATTCTGATACATTACAACTTTTCCCTGAAAATTTTTTTAATACAAACTTCTCTGACAGTTTTCTTAGATTCCGCTTTCTCGGGTCTTCATTGCCTTGTTGGTGGTGAGCAAATTTTTCCAAGATACTTGTTAGCATTTCTTCTGACAGGTTCAGCGATGTTGCCCCTTCCTCGCGTGAAGTAGGTGTTCCTATTGATATTTCTTCTAGTACATAATTCTTGAATATCATATTTCCCTCTTCGTCTATGTATAATCGCAAAATATCCTTTGGTAATTTAATACACATTCTTCGGGTTTGTCCTCTTTTCTTCAAGGTATTTTGTATTCGTTTGAAGGCTGTAGTAACTGCCAGCTTCTTATAATGCTCCATCAGCTGATACTGATCAGGCATAATGTAGCTTTTATTCTCCTGAGTTGAGATTGAGGTAAAGGCAATCACGGCTCTCAAAGGACGTCGGTCCATGCGCCATCCCCACCTCCACGCGGTGAGAGCTGGAAACGTCGAGGTACCCCTCGGCGGCTAACGGGGCAATGGTTTCGGGCAGAGTTTTTTTCCGGGGAAAAAATTTTTTGGGGGATGGGCCCGGGGGGGTTTTTTTCCTCTTCTTCTCCGAGTGGCACAGTCACGTTTTAAAACCCGGGGGGGGTGAACCCCCAGGTTTTTAGGGCGGAGACAATTGTCCTTAAGCCGTGGCCAAAAGGGGGGGGGGGCTCTAAAGGGGCTTCGGGGGGCACTAGGGGGGAACCCGAGGGAGTTTTTTCCCCCTTTGGATTTCCCCCCCTAGGAGGGGGGCCCCCTAGTTTGGGGGTCAAGTCCCAAATTTTCCCATGGAACACGGCAAGGGGCCTCACCTTGGGGGGAAACCCCCACGGGGGGGGGGGGGTTTGGGGGGGGAAAAAGGGCTTAGAAAACCCGGGGGAGCCTCCTGGGAAGGGGCCGCCCCCCCTTTTTTGTGGGGCCCCAAAAACCCCAAGATGGGGGAGCTGGGGTTTTGGTGCAGTCCCCCCTGTGGGGGTTTGAGCGGGGGGTGATGTAAAAGGTGGGCTTAGCCGGCCGGGGTGATCCCCCCCCCTTGTCCCATGGTTTTCCCCGGGGTTTGTTCGCGTGATTTTTTCTCATCCCCCAAAAAGGGGGGGAAAGGGGGTGGTCGTGAGGATTTTTTTTTAAACCCCCGGGAAAAATGGAAGGGACATTTTTTTTGAGGGAATTTCGAGACCCGGGCCCACCGGGGGCCGGTGATGTCTTTTTACGGGACATATCCCAGAGGCTGACATCGCCAGCAACGGGGTCCGCCTTCCCCCTCGTATTTAAAAAAACGGGGGGGCGGGGAAAACGGGCAAGGGGTGATGATGGATTTCTCGAAATTACTCGAGTGATCAAAATCCTACAACCCCCGGGGTTTTTTCCCCTCGGAAAAAAAAGGGAGGGAAAAAGGGAGGGGAAAAATTTTTGTTTTTTAAAAACTTTTCCGGGGGCATCACCGACCGCGCGGGGGTCCGGGCCCCCCCCCCGAAAAAAAAAAAGAGCCCCGGGGGGGGAAAAGAAAAAAGGGGGCCCCTGCCGGGAGGGAAACGGGGGGGGAGTCCTTGGTTGGGGGCACAACAGGGAAAAGGGTTTTTCACCCTTTTTGGAAAATTTGGGGGAAAACCCCCATACAAATTCGAGTCACGGATGTTCCCCCGGGGGGGCCCCGGGGGAAAGTCCGCGAAGGGGGCAATGTCCTGGGGGCCCCCAAAATTTGGGCCCCCAACAGGGGTTTTCCCCTTCCCCCCCGTATAAAAAAACCCCGGGGGGGGGGGAAAAAGGGGAGGGATGATGGGGGGGGTTTTTTTGACTAAAATCGGTGGGCAGACATCATCCCCCCAGGGGGATGCCTTTTCCCCCCCTTAAAAACGCGGGGGTACACGGGCCCTTTTTGGGGGGGTTTTTTGGGCCCCCAAAATCCTTTTGGGGGTTTTTGTAGTCGACAGCACGGGGGGCCGGGTCCCCCTGAAAAAAAAACCCGGGGGGCGGCTGGGAAATAGATCCGCGCGCCTCCAACCCCGGGGGGGTTTGGGGGGGAGATTCCCCTGGTGCCCGGAAAAGGGTAAGAGGGCTATTCTTTTTCCCTTCGGAAAAAAAGGAAAAAAACCCGGGGGGTAATCGAGTCACGGATGCCCAACGGGGCGCGGGGGGGGGAAAAAAAAAAGGGGCAAAATTTCCCCTTTGGGGGGGGGGGCCCGACATCACCACAAAAGGGGGCCCTTTTTCCCCCCCTATAAAAAAACCCGGGGGGGGGCCCCGAGCAGGGATGATGGTGGGGGCTCGAGCATCTCGGAGGTAGACATCCTAAAAAAAAGGGGGGCCCCCCCTTTAAAACCCCCCCCCATAAAAAAACCCCCAAAGGGGGGGGGGGGGGATTTATTCCATGGAAAAAAACCTGGTGAGGAAAAAAACTGAACGGGGGGGAAAAACAACCCCTACTCCTGCATTTTTAAACCTTCGGGGCCCCCGGGGGATTTGGGGAAGGGCATCAACCCCTTAAGGGAAAAAAGGGGGGTTTTTAGCCCCCCTTTTTTTTGGCCCCCGGGGGGTACAAAACCCTTTTTTGGGGAAAAATAAAAAAAGGGTATGCCACAAAAGGGGGGGGGGGCCCCCAGGAGGGGCTCCATATTTCCCCTTTGGGGGGGGGCCCCGGGAGTGGGGGCCTTGACTCAACACAGACTTGCCTAGTGGAAGATGTTTTTTTTTCCCCTATAAAAAAAACCCGGGAAACACCCCGGGGGGGGAAAGAAGGGGGAAAAAAGGGAAAGAAAAACTCAATATCCCCCGAACCCCCGGGGGAAAAAAACCCCAGCAGAGAGAGAAAAAGGGGGGCCTTCGAGTCATCTCGTCGTATCCCCCCCTTTATCCCCAAAACCCTTTTTGTGGATGGGGGTCACCCCCAAGAGAAAGCCTTGCGAGGGGGGCTAAAAACATCGGTTTTCCCCCTTTTAGGGTACAAGAGGCCTGGTGGGGGGCCCCTTTTTGGTTTTTTTGGGCCCCCCCCCCCCCGGACGGGGCCCCCCGGCCAAAAAGGGCCCCAAAAAAAAAAAAACCCTTTGGGGGGGGGGAAAAAAAAGAAAAACGTTACCCGGCCCAGGGGAATCGGAACCCCAGGGCCCGGGAGGGAGGGGGGGGGTTTGGGCCCGGCCCCCCCCCCCCTCCAAAAAACGGGCGGGCCCCCGGGGGGGGGGCAAAGGAAACCACGGAAAACCCCCGGGGAAAAAAAGGGGGAAAGGGGGGGAGGCGACGGTGGGCCCCGGGGGGGAAAAGGGGGGGGATGTGGCTCCGTGGGGGGGGGGGCTCCCCAAAAAGGGGGGCTCTCCCCCACCCCCGGGGGCCTTTTAAAGGGGCCCTCGAGCCCCTTTTTTAGCCCTAAAAAAAAAAAAAAGGGGGGGGGGGGGATGTACAAGGAGGGGGGCCCGGGCCCTTTTCCCCCACGAGGGGGGTGAGAGATCGGTCAAGGGGGAAATGGAAAAAGGGTTTTTCCCATTACATAGAGGATTGGGGAAGGGCCCCCGGGGTTGGGGAAAAATTTTTAACCCCCAAAGGGGGAAGTGCGAGTACGAAGGCCCCCTGGCCGGTTTTCCCCTTTTCGGAAAAAAGTTTCCGAGATAAGGGGAAAACCCCCAAAGGGGGAAGGACCCCCCCCCTCGGAAAAGAGGTTTTCCCCCAACCCCGGGGGGTTCCCCGAAAAACCCCCCCCCCCCAAAAAAAGTCCGGGTCGGGGGGGGTCCAAAAAGGGGCCCCGGGGCCTCGGGAAAACCCCCCGGGGCCGGGGGGAAAAACAGACAGAAAGGGGGCCCCGTGCCCGGGAAAAAATCCCGGAGCACGGGAACACAAGGGGGGGAAAACCCGGGGGCGTCGTTTTTCCCCGGGGGGCCCCCCTTTTTTGGGGGGAACTGGAACCCGTTTGGGGGGATTCCCCCAAAACGGGGGACAGCCCCCACCCCCTGGGTTTGGGGGGAGGGGGCCCGGAGAAAAATCTTGGGGGGAGGGGGCCCCGGGAAACCCCCCGGGGGGGGAAAGGGAAAGGGGGGGGTACCGCCACCTTGGGGGGGGGGGGAAAGGGGTTGGGGGGGGGGAAAGGGGAAAAAATTTTGGGGAAAAGGGGGTAGGGGGAAAAGGGGGAAAAAGGGGGAAGAGAGGGGAAGGGGTAAAAAGGGGGAAAAGGCCAACACCCCCCACCTCCATGAAGGGGGCCCCGGAAACCCCCCGGGGGAAGGGAGGGGGGGGGGCCCCCTTTTTGGGGGGGGGTTTTAAAAAAGCGGGGAAAGGGGGAAGGGGAAAGGGTTGGGGGGAAAGGGGGGTTTGGGGGGGGAGAGGGGGGGAATAAAGGGGGAGGTGCCCGAAAAGGACCACCCCAAAACCCCCCCCCGTGAAGGGGGGGGGGACAACCAGGGGGGGGGTAAGGGGGGGAAAAGGGAAAAAAGGGGGGGGGTTTTGGGGTCGGCGAGGCACCCCGTAAAAAGTTTTGGGGGGGGGAGGGGCTACCGGGGCCTGTGTTTTGGGGCCCAAAATGGGGGCCCCCGGGGTTTTTCACCTCGGGGGGGGACGGGGCACCCGGGGTTTTAAAAAACTGCGGCCCCTTTGGGCCCCAAGGGGGAGGGTTTTGGCCGGCCCGAGGTTTCCGCTCTGTGTGAACTTTTTTCCGGCCGGCCAGGGCCGGCCCCGGGGGTTGGGGAGCGGGGGTGTTTTTGTGGCACCCCCTGGGGGGCCTAGGGGTGGGGGTGTCCCCCCTTCCCCCCGTGGGCCCCGGGCGGGGGGCCCAAGGGGTGCCCCCCTTAGGGGGCGGGAGGGGGGGGGGGGGAAAACCCAAAAAAAACCCCGGAAAACTTTTGGGTTTTCCGGTGGGGGGGGTTTTTGGGGGGGGGGACAGGGGGGCCCCCTTGGCACTCCCCCCCCCAAAACCCCCCGAGAGGGGGGGGGCCCCCCGGTTGGGGGGGGATTGACCCCGGGGAAGGAGGAGGGCCCGAAAGGGGGGGCCCCCGGGGGAAACCCAGAAGGGGGGCCACGTTCCCCCCCGGGTAGGATTTGGGCCTTCCGAAAAGGGTTTCCCCCCCCCCCCTCCAGAAAAGAACGGGAATTTGGGGGGGCCCCCCCCCCCGGGAGCCTTTTGGGAAACCCGGTTTTGGGGGGGCAAAACCGCCCAAAAGGAAAAGGGGGGCCCCTTTTCCTTCTGGGAGGCCCCCTTTTGGGGGGCCCCCCCAGTGGACCCCCCCAACCCCGGGGCCCCCCTTTTTTGGGGGCCCCGGGGGGGTTGGACACTGGGGGGGGAGGGGCGATGGCCGACGGGAGTTCTCGAGCCTTTTGGGCCCCCCTTTAAAAATCTTTGAGAGGGGCGGGCGGGGGGGAATGTGCCCTGCCCCCCAAACCCCCCTGGTACCCTTTTTAAAAAAGGGCGGGGGGGGGGTTTTTCCCCCTTTAGCGGGATCCTCCCAAGGAGGGAAAAAGGCCGGGGGGGGGGGCCAACGGCATGGGAAAACCCCGACCCCGGCCCCCCCCGGGGATAACCCCGAGAAAGACACCCCCGGGGGTTTTTTTGTGGGGTTTTACCCCCTTTTTCCCGGGGTTCCGGTTTTCCCCATCCCGGACTTCCGGAAAAAAAAAGGCCCCGGGGGAAACCCGGGAAAGGGGGGAAAAGTGGGGGCCCCCGGGCCCAAAGGCGCAGGGAGTCCCCCTACCCCCCCTCTCCCCCGGGGCGGACGGCCCCCTGGGGGTTTTCCCCAGGTAAAAAAAAAAAAAGGGGAAAGGGGAATCACATTTTTTTTTTGGGTCCCCGGGGTGTCCCTTTTACGCAAAAAGAAAAATTTTTCGTTTCCTTTTTTTTTTTTTCAATTTTTTGTGTTTTTTTTGCAATAGGAATTTTTTTTTTTTAAAGGTTTTTTTTTTAGGACCCCTAAAATTTAAAAAATCCCTTTATTTTCCCCGGGGAAAGAATTTCTATATTCCAATTAAATTGTATTTAAAAAAAATTTCATTGCTTTACTTTTCCCCTTTAAAAGAAAGAAAAAATTTTTAAACTAATTTTTAAAACCCCCCTTACACTAATCCTTTTTGTATTTTTAAAAACGTTCCCCACGTTCTTTTTTTTGTCCACGGGGCCCCCGAGTTTTCCCTTTTCCCCCAAAACCCCCCCAAAAGCGCATGCGTATCAAACCCCTTTTGGGGGGCAGCAGCCGTTTTTTCCCCTGACGGGATTTTTCGAATTCTAGGGTTTACGAAAAATAGCCATTTTCTACCCCTTTTTTTGTTACATATAAAATTTTAAAATATATATTTTATATAAAATTTTTTAAAAAAATTTTAAACTTAAAGAAGGGCAAAAAAGGGCCCAAAACGCGGATGAAAATTTTCGTTATCCAAAAAGAAACTAAAAAATTTTTTTGTTAGAATTAAAAAAACCCGGGCACAAGGCCCCAAAAAATTTTTTTTTAAATTGGGGGCCCCGGCCAAGTTTTTAAAAATGAAAAAAACTATATTTGAGTTTTTTAAATTCCCCCAAAAAACCCCCTTTTAAAAACCCCCTTTCGGAAAATAAAAAAAGAATGCAAGAGAAAAAAATAGACCCAAAAAAACGTGAACCCGGGAAAAGCCCCAATTTCGCTTGCCGGGCCCCCCTTTTCCAGCTGAGCTTTCGATTTTTTGTTCTATACTTTTTTTTGGTTTAAAATTTTTTAAAAGTTGGAAAACCCAAAAACCAAATTTTTAAGCCAGCGGTATCAAATAAAGTTTTAAAAAGGCTCTGATAAAAAATAAAAATTTTAAAAATTTTTAAAACGGGCAACAAGAGCCAAATCGCGGAGACAATGCGTTTCCAACAAAAAATAAAAAATTTTTTTGGTTTTTAAAATTTAACAAAAAATTTTTTAGTTTCGTTGGGGTCCCCCTTTCATCCGCGATTTGGCCCTTGTTGCCCGTCTTTAGTTAAATTTTATTTATTTTGAAGGCCTTTTTAAAAATCTTATATTTGATCCCCCCGGTTTAAAAAAAAGGTTTTTTTTTACCAAAAAATTAATATATTAACAGAAAAAAATATAGAACAAAAGGGGTGGGAAAAAGCTCAGCGGG
>NW_028190367.1:0-113453 GCF_048542155.1 Nylanderia fulva | reverse complement strand
TTCGCTTGCCGGGCGACTGCTCTTCCAGCTGAGCTATTCAGATCCTTTCGATTCTATACTTTTCTCTGTTATATATATTAATGTTGGAAACAAACGCATTTTTTAAGCCAGCGTGTATCAAATATAAGAGTTTTAACAAGGCTCTGTAATATAAATATAAATTTAACGTATAAGACGGGCAACAAGAGCCAAATCGCGGATGACAATGCGTTATCCTAACGAAACTAAATAATTTTTCGGTATTTAATTCTAACGAAAAATTATTTAGTTTCGTTAGGATAACGCATTATCATCCGCGATTTGGCTCTTGTTGCCCGTCTTATACGTTAAATTTATATTTATATTACAGAGCCTTGTTAAAACTCTTATATTTGATACACGCTGGCTTAAAAAATGCGTTTGTTTACCAACATTAATATATATAACAGAGAAAAGTATAGAATCGAAAGGATCTGAATAGCTCAGCTGGAAGAGCAGTCGCCCGGCAAGCGAAAGGTCTCGGGTTCGATTCCCGATTCAGCGATTTTCGGATCTATATTTTTCTCTTGCATTCATTTATTTATTTTCCGTAAGGGGGTTAAAGGGGTATTAAATCTCATAATATGAGATTATTTCATATTTAAAATCTTGGCCGTGTCCAAGTAAAAAAAAAATTTGGTGCCTTGTGCACCGGTATTTAATTCTAACGAAAAATTATTTAGTTTCGTTAGGATAACGCATTGTCATCCGCGATTTGGCTCTTGTTGCCCGTCTTATACGTTAAATTTATATTTATATTACAGAGCCTTGTTAAAACTCTTATATTTGATACACGCTGGCTTAAAAAATGCGTTTGTTTACCAACATTAATATATATAACAGAGAAAAGTATAGAATCGAAAGGATCTGAATAGCTCAGCTGGAAGAGCAGTCGCCCGGCAAGCGAAAGGTCTCGGGTTCGATTCCCGATTCAGCGATTTTTGGATCTATATTTTTCTCTTGCATTCATTTATTTATTTTCCGTAGGGGGGTTAAAGGGGTATTGAAATTAAATCTCAAAATATGAGATTATTTCATATTTAAAATCTTGGCCGTGTCCAAGTAAAAAAAAATTTGGTGCCTTGTGCACCGGTATTTAATTCTAACGAAAAATTATTTAGTTTCGTTAGGATAACGCATTGTCATCCGCGATTTGGCTCTTGTTGCCCGTCTTATACGTTAAATTTATATTTATATTACAGAGCCTTGTTAAAACTCTTATATTTGATACACGCTGGCTTAAAAAATGCGTTTGTTTACCAACATTAATATATATAACAGAGAAAAGTATAGAATCGAAAGGATCTGAATAGCTCAGCTGGAAGAGCAGTCGCCCGGCAAGCGAAAGGTCTCGGGTTCGATTCCCGATTCAGCGATTTTCGGATCTATATTTTTCTCTTGCATTCATTTATTTATTTTCCGTAGGGGGGTTAAAGGGGTATTGAAATTAAATCTCAAAATATGAGATTATTTCATATTTAAAATCTTGGCCGTGTCCAAGTAAAAAAAAATTTGGTGCCTTGTGCACCGGTATTTAATTCTAACGAAAAATTATTTAGTTTCGTTAGGATAACGCATTGTCATCCGCGATTTGGCTCTTGTTGCCCGTCTTATACGTTAAATTTATATTTATATTACAGAGCCTTGTTAAAACTCTTAGAATTATATATTCTTTTATACAAATTGATTCCTCGGAATTTTGGTATAAAAAGTTGTAAGCGTAAGATGGTTAAAAAATTTACGAATAGTATACGAAATTCTTTATACTTAAATTTGACATAGTTTTATATAAATTATAAAATATTTCATAAGATATTCTTTTCTAAGCAATTTTATCTTAATACTTTTGTGCATAAAATAATGAAAAAAATCAAGTAATGTAAAAAAAAAATACACAGTTTGTAAGAAAATGTATGCAGCTGCTAATTGTAATTTACATACTTTTTCTTGAAAACAATTATACGCTTTCTTTATACCAATTAATTTCTCTCATTATTTTGTGCAAAAGTATTGAGATAAGATCATCGAAAAATAAATATTTTACTAAATATTTCATAGTTTATGCAAGATTATGTCAAATTAAAGTATAAAATATCGTAAATCATCTTACCCTTATAAATTTTTATGTTGAAAATTGCAAGATATCGATTTATGTAAAAAATATGGTAATTGCATTTTAAAAATATTAAAAATATTTTACAAGAGATTTTATATTTAATGCACTACATAAAGTCCTATAACTTTTATTAAATATTTTTTTGAAGTATTTGTTTTCAAGATATTTGACTATGGCAGAACTTTTGATGTGTGTGAAGTTAGCCCAGCACTTTTCAAATTTTGAATTTTTCTTGATTGTGCTGCATTGTGCTCCGTTTGTGCTGTATTGTGCCGCAAACGGCAACTCTCTAACATAAAGTACATTCAAGAAAAAACAAAAATAAAATTTTTTTGCTAGCCCAGCACTTTTCGAATTTTGAACTTTTCTTGATTGTGCTGCATTGTGCTACGTTTGTGCTGTATTGTGCCGCAAACGGCAACTCTCTGACTCAAAGCATATAAAAAAAAAAACAAAAAAAAAATTTTTTTGCTAGCCCAGCACTTTTCGAATTTTGAATTTTTCTTGATTGTGCTATATTGAGCTCCGTTTGTGCTGTATTGTGCTGCAAACGGTAACCCTCTAACTCAAAGCATATTAAAAAAAAAAAAATTTTTTTTTGCTAGCCCCGCACTTTTCGAATTTTGAATTTTTCTTGATTGTGCTGCATTGTGCTACGTTTGTGCTAACTTGTGGCGCAAATGCAAGATCGATAACACCAACAATGAAAAAACTTGTGCCATATTTTCGGATCTATATTTTTTTCTCGCATTTATTTCCTTAGGGGGAAACAGAGGATGTATGGAATTAAATCTCTTGTAGAGATTATTCCAATTTTATACCTTGACCGTGTCCAAGTAAAATTTGGTGCCTTGTGCACAGGTATTTAATTCTAACGATAAAATTTAGTTTCGTCTAGGATAACGCACTGTCATCCGCGATTTGGCTCTTATTGCCTGTCTTATATGTTAAATTTATATTGATACTACAGAGCCTTGTTTAAACTCTTAATTTGTGCCATATTGTGTCGTTGGAAAAATTTCACAATTTTGTCTAGTTTTATTTTCAAATATAATATATATGAAAATGAAATATCGACGGCAATCGGAGCCTGTGCGGATGTCATGCACAAAAATTAATAAACAGAAATGAGATCTCACATAAAGCTCATTTATTCAATTCTTAACGTTTCACACGACACAGTTTTAATTGGAGCGCGGTCAAACATTTGAAGGATTGGATTAAATTAAACAAGAGCCTGATTAGATTTAACTTGCGAATCAAATTTCTAAAAGATTGTTTAAATCAGGATGTTACACCGTCTCATCTTAGATTTCTTTCTCGTTATGCTAATAATTTATGTCATTATAAGTCTGTATCGAAACACAAATTTATTATAAAACGTTCTATTAAAGACATTTTAAGAAATGAATTTTATGACGCCCATAGACGAAGGCACAGAGTTAGATTAGATATTTATGAACTCGTTCGTTACATCTCGATCGATCTCCCGGTGGGTTATTGTAATGGGTTTTTCGGTGAGCAAAGCAGATCATTACATTACTTTTATAATAAGGAGCAGGTTCGACTGGATGATAAATTTAGATGGCTCTTAGATAAACAAAACAAATTCAATAATAAGAATATTCGTCCTATCCAATATTATTACACGTTTGTGAAAGAATTTTCTTTCTCTTCAAGGCCATGTGAGTCAGGGCCGTCTCAATCTCTCAGCGTTTCCTTGAACCCGACTTTTTTTGTTTCTTTGATTCCTGATGTTGCTAATAAAAAAGATAAATGGTTTTTGAATTTATCATCCGTATCTATACCGCGTGAAATTCGAGATTTGTTGCAGTTGGGAGAGAACTTCTGTCTGCCAGTCATTGATAAAGATAAAACCACCATAGAGTTGTTGAAAAATATAGAACAAAATATTTTTAAACTCCCGGTGGAAAAACGATCTGCAGTCAGAAATAGAGCCTTTCCCATAATAAATAAATTCCATATTTCTATGTCTGAAAAAGTTCACACAAAAATAGTTTCCTTAAGGCTTACAAATTGACGGGTAAATTCATCCAAGACAATCCCGATATTTTATTTATGAAGGCGGATAAGGGAAATGTCACGGTCGCGATGAACAGAGATATGTATATGGACAAAATGTGTGATTTGCTGGCTGACCGGGATACTTATACTGTTGTAAAAAAAATCCGACAAGGAACCTAATCAATCAATTACACGGAATTTTGATGAGATGGAAAATGAATAATTACATTTCTTCAACAACATACAAATCCCTGAACTGCACGGATGGGGTTTTACTGAGAGCGTATGGTCTGCCGAAAGTGCATAAACCGAATTGCCCTTTACGTGTTATTGTGTCATCAAAGAATACACCTCTTTATTACTTGGCAAAATTTTTACATAAGATAATATATAAGGCAATTCCGAAACCTGATTCGGTCATTTCTGATAGTTTCCAATTAGTGAACAAATTAAATGGTTTATGTGTGGATAGTAATGTGAAATTAGTTTCACTAGATGTTGCATCATTGTTCATTAACGTACCATTGGATATGGCTATTAATAGTATAATAAACAGATGGGAGTATATTGAAAAAGAGTGTATGATTTCACGAGATGAATTTTTATTGGCAATTCGTTTTATCATGAATTCGACTTATTTTATGTTTAATAATGTTTGTTATTAACAGACTTTTGGCACGCGTATGAGTTCCCCCTTTTCACCAATCATTGCGGATATCACGTTGCAAGATTTGGAGAGTAGGGCGATTGCTGCGATTCCGGTGTCACTTCCATTTTATTTTAGATATGTTGACGACATCGCGTTGGCGGCCCCACCCTCCATGCTTAATATTGTACGGAACACTTTCAACTCTTTCCATACGAGATTGCAGTTCACCATGGAGGAGGAGGTTGACAACCGACTGAATTTTTTAAACGTTACTATTATTGTGAACAATCCTCTCAAT
Source organism: Nylanderia fulva (assembly GCF_048542155.1). NCBI lineage: Eukaryota > Metazoa > Arthropoda > Insecta > Hymenoptera > Formicidae > Nylanderia > Nylanderia fulva. The sequence continues at coordinate 108,347 of NW_028190367.1, read as the reverse complement.
TTGATATTTCAAACATTACAAACGCGGCTAAAAAAGTTATTCTTTCTCTACAGCAATAAGTTCCATAACAATAAAGCTAATATATGCAACGATAAAATTCTAACACAGAAAAAAGTTTCGTATTTTAATATTCCGTATATTAATAATGTATCGGAGAGATTCAAAGATATAACACGTAATTTGGATGTCATTCCATCTTATACAGGAATTAATAGTCTCCGTAAATTCATTAAAGTACACAAGGATAAGTTACCAAGGGAACTCCATAACAATGTGGTTTATAAAATTGATTGCATGGATTGTGATGCGTCGTACGTAGGGCAGACGGGTAGACTATTGAAAACTAGGACTAAAGAACACCGTAACAATATAAAAAGAAACGCGTCACAATTATCAATCATATCAGAGCATAGATTACTGAATCATGATTTTAATTGGGAGGATGTAAAAGTCTTGGACGAGGAGCCTTTTTTGATCAAACGTTTGATATCGGAAATGATCCACATTAAACGTCAGAGGAATAGTTTAAATTTGCACAGCGACACCGATAAATTAAATGATATGTTTGATCCTTTAATAGAAAAATTTACTAAAATCTAGCTGGGATCATACATATCAGTGTTTTGTTAGACCTTCGTTATGAGCGCCGATAAGTTTTACTTATTTTTATTTTATATTTTATTTTTATTTTTATTTTTAGTTTTTTTTTGCGTATATATGTATCGACTGTGCCGAGGTAGAATACCGCACAGTCGTTAGAGTGATGTGTCACGTGTAACATTGTCTTCTCTTTGTTTTTTACTGCCGGGGTGAGTGATCTCTCCGTTTTTAAAATTTTAATCCTTGTGAATTTTCTATGTTTAATTTATATAATGTTGTTGTGACTTTGATTAGTGTCGGTAAGGGAGTCACTTATGTGCTCTGCTTCCTTCCTGACGATGGTCACCGTTAGGGAGACACTCCGACGGCCGGACAGTTTGAATAGGGAGGAGAAGAACATTTAATTTGTTTTGCGGATTGTATGTATTTGAGGTTTATATTTTTTTAATTGTAATGACTATCTTTTTGATTTCTTGAATTTTTTGTATGTTGTAGCTACTGAAGAAGACCCGAAGTGGGTCGAAACGTTTAGAATTGAATAAATGAGCTTTATGTGAGATCTCATTTTTGTTTATTAATTTTTGTGCATGACATCCGCACAGGCTCCGATTGCCGTCGATATTTTTTTTATTGTAACACAATAATTCGAGCCGAGTACAAAAGCTTTTATAATATATATGTACATCTATAATATTAAAAATATAAAAAATAACATCAAAAATATAAAACACAAAAAATATATAAAAAATTAATAAAATTAAAAAAACAAAAAAAATTAAAAACAAAAATAAAAAAAAACAAAATGGAACCAGAATACCGCTACGTCCACGTCGTTGGTTCCGGGTAACGCAAAAAGCGGTGTGTGTGTGTGTGTGTGTGTGTCATATTAAATATATTTATCACATATATTTATACATATTAAAATTAGATGTACAATATAAAATGTCTTTTTATTCATTCTCATCTCTTTTTTATTAATTTTTTCATCCCTTCAGGCTAATCTCTGCTTTTTATGCATGTGTCTTGTAGATTTTGAGTGGCACAACTCAGCACAACTTGCAGAAATTCTATATTTGCATTACAGTGTGATTTATGTTTTTTTAATCTTTGTAATATTTTTTTAATCTATCTTTGTCAATTTGTTTTATCGAAATAAAATGAGATATTGAAATTTTTCCAACTACACAATATGGCATAAGTTTTTTTATTGTTGGTGTTATCGATCTTGCATTTGCGCCACAAGTTAGCACAAACGTAGCACAATGCAGCACAATCAAGAAAAATTCAAAATTCAAAAAGTGCGGGGCTAGCAAAAAAAAATTTTTTTTCTTGAATATGCTTTGAGTTAGAGGGTTGCCGTTTGCAGCACAATATAGCACAAACGGAGCTCAATACAGCACAATCAAGAAAAATTCAAAATTCGAAAAGTGCTGGGCTAGCAAAAAAATTTTATTTTTGTTTTTCTTAAATATGCTTTGAGTTAGAGAGTTGCCGTTTGCGGCACAATACAGCACAAACGGAGCACAATGCAGCACAATCAAGAAAAATTCAAAATTCGAAAAGTCCTGGGCTAACTTCACACACATGAACTTTTGGGACATTGCATTACACATATTTATATTAAATAATATAGGATATCGCATTTTAAAAGATCCACACATTTCTTGAATTAAGATTTAATATGTTTGTTCAAAACGCATCAGAAAACATTATCCGCATAATAAAATATTATATTCGAATAGAATACTTTAGAATATTCTAGACCAATCGATATTTTCAGCAAATCGTTTTTGTATGTTTTTCGAGGAGAAAACACCGCGACATAAATCAATCTGTTTCGGAAAAAAAACCTCTCAAAATATCAACAATTAACGGTACCACAACCGTTCCGCCGAATAATTATTTTCAGTGAGCATGCGCGGCTTATCACGGGCGCCTCGTTTCACCAATAATTATCGCGATCGCCCGCTCGCGCATGCTTTCTGCCAGCCGTCGCCTCGTTAATTTTGACAGCGACCAATTACGCGTAATGCGCTCAGGTCACTTCGCGCAACGTTTGAAATCCGCAAAACTATTGGCGCTTCACGCGAAGGTGGGCTCTATCCTACAAATTATAAAAGAAGAGCTCACACCCGGCATAGCAGCCTTATCGCTTTTCCGCCGTGAACCGCATAACGCAAACCGCATACTTGTTAAACCGCTAAAATTTCGTTGACGACCGCCGCTTATTCCGCACTTTGATTTTTGATTACGAATTTCACTGTAAAATGATTAACATTTGTAAGAAGTTTGTTAAAGTGTATTTGTCATTAAGTGTGTTAGAGAATTAAATTCTTTTGATACAAAAGTGACTCATCCTTTGTGCCGCGCGACCCTTTCTTACGCAGCGCGTACGCGAACAATGTTCATTTAACATATCTTGAGAAATCGAAGATAAAAATATAAGCAAATATTATAAAATGCATCAAAATCAAAGACATTACAGTTATATGTTAATGCATGTTTTCACTTAATGTTCTTTTATATTTTCTTTTATACTTTAGATATTAATAATGATAAAGAAAATAGCAGTGATTCGGAGTATTTGCCATCTGAAGATGAACTACATTTATTGGAACATAACGAATTACAACAGAAAAAGAAATTAGTTTTAGAGGAAAAATTAAATACAACTGCGTCTTTAGTATCGAATACAGATGTCTCGATAGAAAATAGTACTGCGTGCAACGACGAAGATATGTATGTAGAAATGTCTAATGCTAAAACTATAAAAAAAAACTACTGTTTCTATTGCTTGAAATTGCAAATGCAACTTCCGCGTCATTTGGAAACTATACATCGTGATGAACCTGAAGTTAAAAAATTCGCCCTATTAGCTAAAGGCAATCCGGAACAGAAAAAAATAATAGATATTATTAGAGAAAAAAAAAGAAATTTTCAGTTTAACATAAACTCAGAAGCTAATAATGGAAAACTTATTGTATGCAGACGTCCCAATGAAAAACACAATAAGGTTGCTACAGACTTTATAGCATGTGGAAAATGCCAAGGTTTTTTTTGCAAAACAAACCATACGGCATCATTCTCGAAATTGCTTTAAAAAAGATTTTAGTAAAAATAAATGCATCATGATTATAGGCAGAAAAGTGGCTTGCAGAATTCATCATTTGGCAAGTGAAACGTTAAAGAAAATTGTATTTCCAGTAATGAGAGACGATGAAGTAACAAGAATGATACGATATGATAATATTGTTAATATTATATGGAAATAAGTTATGTATTAAATATAAAACACAACACCAGCACGATATGATACGTGCAAGGTTGCGTGTTCTTGGTCGATTCCTATTAGCATTGAAGAAAATAAATACAACTATTAAAGATTTCAAGTCACTCTATCATCCAAAAGTATACGATAATTGCATTTCTGCAATTAATATTGTAGCAGGTTACAATAATGAAGAAAATATTTATAAAACTCCAGCGGTAGCGGCTAATTTATCAACATTGCTTAAACATGTGGGAAATCTACTTATTACAGAATACATAAAGGCAAATGATTCAGAGAAAAAGAAATTAGTAAAAGATTTTCTAAAATTATTAGTTGTAGACATTGGAACAACAGTCAACAAAACTGTCATTGAAACACAATCAGCTTACAAAAGACGCAAAAAAATGAACCTACCGTCAATGCAAGATATTCAAACATTGTATCAACATTTGGAAAAAGTAAGAAAAAAGGCTTATAAGGCATTAGAAAAATTTTTTTCTTACAAAAATTGGATCTCTTTAACAGAGGTAACGTTAACATCAATTCACGTATTCAATAAACGACGAGCGGGAGAAATAGAGCAAATACTTATCAAAGATTTTAAAAATCACGAAAGTATAAATAAAAACATGTATAACGATTGTATATGCATCATTATCAGAGAAGAACCAAAGAATAGCAGAAAATTATAGTCGATTTTGCATTAGAGGGAAATTAGGGCGTACCGTACCTGTGTTATTAACGAATGAGCTACTTTATTAACGAATGTGTTAATCTGATTTTACAATTTCGTAAAGAAACTGAAGTACCGCAGAAAAATCCATACGTCTTTGGATTACCTGGTTATAACAAAAATAGATATAGATATCTTAGAGCCTGCATGTTAATGCGCAAATTTGCGCAAGAATGCAATGCAATTGAATCATCAAGTTTACGCGGTACAATTTTAAGGAAACACGTAGCAACTCATTGCATACAATTGAATCTTAATGATATCGATATTTCCGATTTGGCTACATTCATGGGACATGCAGAAAAAATACATCGAGAACACTATAGACAACCGCTTGCAAGCAGGGATATTTTTAAAATATCACAATATTTAGAGGCGGTCCAAGGTAATATACAAGATTTGAAAGAATCTTTATTAGACAGCAAACTCGAAGATGAAAATAATAATATAGATAATGAAAATAATAACGACGCAATAACGATGACGCACATGAATGAAGAAAATTTATCTTTAAGTAAATATATAGATATTTAAACTAATTTTCTATTTTTACTTAATAAGAAATACTAGGTGAAAAATTAAAGATATTACATTTTTGACATTGAAATATAAAAATATTTATTCGATAGACTAGACACAAACATGATTTAATAAATTTAAAGTATAAGAACGGCAATAAGAGCCAATTGCGGAAGACAGTGCGTTATCCCAACAAAACTAAATTTTTTGTTAGAATTAAATATCTGTGCACAAGGCACTAAATTTACTTGGTCACGGTCAAGATTTTTTAAAATATGAAATAATTTCATTTTTGAGATTTAATTTCAATAATCCTATAACTCCCCTACGGAAATAAATAAATAACTGCAAGAGAAAAATATAGATCCAAAAGTCGCTGAATCGGGAAACGAACCCGAGACCTTTCGCTTGCCGGGCGACTGCTCTTCCAATAGAGCTATTCAGATCCTTTTCAGATGATTTAATAACGTCTTTTTAGGCAGCAAAAAAGTCCGAGAAACAAAAATATTCAAAAGACGTTCTAGTAATCTATGAATGTAAACATCTTTTAGTAGTGTTTATGATATATTTTGAATTTTTTATTGCTTGCGATAATACATTTTAATACATTATCTTTTAATATACATTATCTTAAATTAGCTCTTTCTTTTTTTATTGAATTAATACAGAAAATTTTATTGAATTAGTGCATGTATATAGTTGAAATTCAATTGTAACAAGTTCAATTTTTCACCTTGCGTATGTTTATTTGAAACGTATTTATTTTTAATGCTGACAATTTGTTTATTTAAGATATATCTTCACATAATACATCCAATGATATAATAAATGAGAAACCAAAAAATAAACGGAAAAGATCCAGTAAGTATTTCGCATTGATTTATTAAAATTCATATTTTCGTTGTGTAAGTTATACAACAAGAATATTAGATCAATATTTGATGATTTTATAAGTATTTCTTGAAAACACTGTCTCTTTAATTTAATATTTTTAAAAATGTGTTTCAAAGATTCTCTCTCTTGAATGTTATAAAATATTTAATAAAGTTATTCATAATGGTGTTTGTTACATATATTAATTGCTACATATTAAAAAGTACATATTACTAAATAATTGCAATGTTTTATCAATATTGTTTTTCTTAATTTCTTTGATAAGCAATAATTAAAATTTAGAATTATTTTATGTAAAAATAATCGCTACTAAAGAAAAAAAATTATTTAGTTGAAAATAAATATTGTCATTTTTAGTGTATATATAAATACGTTTTTTTTTGCTATTCTTTTATGATTTTAGTAATTTTTAATAAAAAATGTAAAGCTAAAAAATATTGTTTTTATTTTCTTTTATGTGTGACTATATTTTTAATAAAATGTAAAGCTAAAATATATAAAATATATAAAATTTTAATTTTATTTTTTAATATTTCGGTTAATTCACATCTAGTAATTCGGCATTTATCAATTTCAATATGTATGTACTATTTTAATAATATATGGTAATAATATATATTTTTCTAGCATCTCCTTATGGCAAAACCAAAAGGCAGCGTTGGACAGAAAAAGAAAAAGAAACAGTACTTCAAGCATTTTCCACATATATGAAAAGCTTAACGCTACCGTCTTTACGAGAAATTCAAGAAACTAAAAAAAAGTATAGTTATTTATTTAATCGGACATCGCCGCAAATAAAAACATGGATCCATAATAAACAGAAAGCTCTACGACAATATGAATAATGTCATTCTGGTAATTGCAACTGCTTTGAATTCTTGTTTATTTCATTAGATAATATTTTAAAAAATGTGTTTTTTTATCATTTAATTAATACTTTAAACATAATACTTCAAATTTATTTTATATTCTTTCAAGATGTCAGTTTTCGACACAATTTACAATGATAATGAAAGTTATTGAAAGTTGCAAACAATATAATTGTAGCTTTTAATTTTTTATGAATTTTATGTTTTGTTTATTTTGAAATATTATTTTTGTTTTAGAAGCATAATAGCATGCTACATATAAAACGATAAAATATAAGTAAAATATAATACAATAGTTTAAAAAAGAATTTAATTTGCAAATATATATGTATACATATGACCTCTTGTGTATCATAAGACTGCTATTCTATTGTAATTTATTTATTTTTCGTGATACACACAAGACGGTATTGTGGACATTTTGTTGACTAACTGTACTTTTCTATTATATATACAACATTATTTATTGTATCACAATATGTATTTTATATATAATAATTATTATATCACAAATGATATATATACATATATATAGATAATATGTTACATATAAGTAGGTTACATATTTATCTTACTTATAGCTTTTTATAATTACAACATGCTCATTTAGCGAACAGATGAAGATATTTATGTTCCTTGGAGGACTTAGGTTAGTGCGGACTATTTCTAAAAGAAGATAGCCTCAGTACTCAGTTTTAGACCAATGGGTGCTGGGACTGTCCTTAGTCGAGGATAGAGTCCGCATTGGTCGACGTCCTTGATCGAACTTAGACCAGTGGGTGCTGGGACTGTCCTTGGTCGAGGACAGAGTCCGCATTGATTGACATCCTTGATCGAACTTAGACCAGTGGGTGCTGGGACTGTTCTTGATCGAGAACAGAGTCCGCATTGGTCGACGTCCTTGATCAAACTTACAATTAGATCAGTAGGTGCTATCTCCTTTTAAGAATGGAGTCCGCACTAGCTCAAATCTTCCAGAGAATATCTTTTGGTGTCTCCAGATGAGCATGCTTGTAAAATAAAGAGATGATTAAACTATAAGTCTGGAAGATAAACGCGTTATAATAAAGTAAAAGATAGTTTAATTACTTAAATATTAATATTGTCATACAACTCTGAAATTCAAATCACTTGTCAATACTTAAAGTGTTTATTCAGAAATAAATATTTTTATCGGCTCTCAATATAAAGAATATAAGTATGCTGTCTTCTAAGCCGGGCAATAGAGCCAAGGAAACGAAAACGAAACGAAAAATTAATTAAACGGAACTGTATCTCAATTTGAGATCCCAAAGTTCCACATATAAATTAATTTCGTAACTTACATATGGAGAAATAAGCGAGAAAAATATAGGTCCGAAAAGTCGCTGAAGCGGGAATCGAACCCGCGTCTTTCACTTTCCGGGCGACTGCTCTTACCAACTAAGCTATTCAGACCCTTTCGATCCCATATTTTTCATTTGCCTCTTTAGTAGATGTTAGTAAATACCGCCGTGATTAGCCCAAGGCGTGAATAAACTCAGAAATAAATATTTTTATCGGCTCTCACTCTCAATATAAAGAATATAAGTATGCTGTCTTCTAAGCCGGGCAATAGAGCCAAGGAAACGAAAACGAATCTCAAATTGAGATACAGTTCCGTTTAATTAATTTTTCGTTTCGTTTTCGTTTCCTTGGCTCTATTGCCCGGCTTAGAAGACAGCATACTTATATTCTTAAAGTGTTTATGTTCATTAAATCGCTACTAACATTTTCTTTTATTCTTTTACGAATGCATTTTTCTTTTTACGAAATTTTCGTGATTGAAATCCAGAGATTGTACAAAATTGACTAGTTGTATATAATTATTTTTTATAGAGAATTAGTTATGCAATGGATTTTACAAAAAACAAATTCATGCTATTATAATAATACATATATGTGCAATTAGCTTATGTTTAATTTTGTTTGCTTAAAATGTATGTTTTTTAAGATTACACTAAGCGCTTTGATTTAACATCTTGGTTTTAAGGCTCCTGCATACTCGTCGCAGCCTTGTTGACGTCAGAGGCGAGAAATTTCTTGTGGAATATTTTTAAATAAAAAGATATTTCGATAAAACAACACTACAAATCTCTTTGTCACACTTGTAAAATATACCGAAGACTAACCTTCTCTCTTGATAGTCAATCAGCAGCTGTAAAATAATTGAAACATCAGACTTTGTCATGCAGAATGATTGCACATGTGCAAAGACCAGACTGGATCTGATATTACAGTCATTTTACAGCTGTTGATTGATTATAATGGGAAAAAGCTAGTTTTCGATATATTTTACAAGTGTGCCAAAGACGTTTGTAGTGTTATTTTATTGAAATATCTTTTTATTTAAAAATGTTTCACAAGAATTTTTATCGTGTTTTTTCGCCTCTGATGTCACGATTCCGACATAATCGGCGAGTATCCAGGAGTCTCAACTTTCAAATTTATATAATATAATTTATATATTAATATATGTGTAATTTTAAGTAATTATAATAATTTTAATAATTTTAATTTTTAAAGTAATTATAAGTATTCAAATTAAATAGGTATTTAAGTAGATAGTTTTACAAAAAATGTACGCAAAGATTATATAAGTTCTACTGCAATTTTTTACATCAGTTTTTTCTGCGAATTACATTTCAAGAATAGCGACCAGTATAGTCGCAGTCTTAACATCTACTGTATTTTTGTTCCATAATTTTTTTTTCTCATAAATTGTATTTGTATTTCTTATAATCAATATTTGCATTTGTATCAACATACGTATTTTTTCGAATTACGTATTGTGAATAACAGTTAATATTTACATTAAGTGTTTAGAATGTTTTTTAATGCATTTTAGCATTCTTTGATTGCATAACAGCAACTAACCATTTTTGAGATGTAACGAATAAAAAACCTATATTCTAAAAAATTCTCACAATGTTGTTTTATTGTTGGTCTAATAAAACTCATTAACATCACACAAATGTACATTATATACATATTAGAATAGTAATTCTAATATTGTACATTTTTGTGTACATTATGTACACAAATGTATAATATTAGAATTACTATACTACAATACTTTCTGTTTTTCTCTCGTCGATCTTGTTTCAAAGAATATATTTTAAATATCAGTTTCTATGTGTGACTATGACAAGGCTTTACTGTTCTTGTTTACTCTAATTAAAATAGATATTTTTTAGTTTTTCGTGTGTTTGCATTATAATTTCATAGATTTTCTATAATTTAATAGTAACTTTGTTAAGTGTTTTAAAATTTTTTATAAAGCGTTATTTCAACTTTATTATACATAATATGTACACAATAATCAAATTTTATTCTAATGAGTACTATGTATGTAGCTTTTATTATATTACTTGTGACGTGGTCTTTTTGAGCCCGTCACAAGGGCGGACGCGCCCGGCCGGAAAGCGTCTGAGAGCGCTTTTGAATTTTGTGTTTTGTACGGGTGAGCCGCGAACTTTTCGCTGGCTCGCCCTTACTCGGTATCGAGGGTCGAGGTGGTGGGCCAGGAGAGCCTGACTTGTTTTAGAGAGAAAAGGACCCAGGCGAGCAGCGGAGGGACGACCTCGGAGAGGGAGGAACGGAGACTGAGCGACCGGCCCGGTGAGTAGTAAGGAGCAATAAAATGTACACAGTACCGAATGCATAAGAGAGAGATACTGCAAATGAACTCGTTACAGCCTCAGGTGGACGAACAGAAGCAGCCCGGAGCGGGGAAGAAAAGGCGCCTACATCCCTCCACAAGGATGATCACCCCTAAGGGGCCCCGCCACCACACGTCGAGGAGGAAGCGGAGATCACCCGAGACCGATCACCCCGGAACGATCTCCCCACCAAAGCAAGGCTGACAAGGACACCCTCAAGCAGCCGTACGAGGTGTGGACGGGGCCGCCAGGAGCGGACCTGCGACGTCGTCACTACCGAGGGCTGCGATTTGAATTTGGCGGCGGAAGTCTGCGACCAGCCATGACAAACGGAGATCGATACGAGGATCGATTCCGGGCCTGGCGCGGGGCGGAACGCTGCCGCGAAACCTGGCAACCGGGCCGGGGTGGCGCGCAGTGTCTCCCCCTCCCCTCCAGCGTACCTCCCGAGGTCCTGCCGGCCCGCGGCAAAATCACTGTTCGGCGAGCCGGTGTCCTGAGAAGACACGAGAGGACCACGACCCGCATCAACCACCGACCGCGACGTAGTATTGTAAGGCCACCTCCTCGCAGTAATTCATTAAAAGAATACCGAGAATTGGTTGAAAGACTCACGGGACTCGCGTCGATTTCCGCGTGATTACGTCTTTTCGCATCTCTTTGCCTTCTTTGTCTCTCCGAGGGGCACCGAAACGAGTCAACAGTCACTTTGTATGGTATCGTAGTTGTAACATTATATAGAGTCGTTTATTACCGAGCCTTAAGAATAGATTTCGCTGATTATTGTATGGCATACTCGATCCCGAGCGGACTACGAAAGGAGGAGAGTAGCGATAATTAGACATTTCGAGAAAACCCAGCGACTTCCTCCATGCTCGATGATTATATTATACCAACGCCTTGTCTTTAACTACGATTAATTGAAAATATACCATTATTATTTTATCTTATCTCTGATTGCATTTAATGTCGATATTTCCTCTCTCTCTCCGAGACTGCGATTCCGACTCTCCTTACGGAAAGAACCACGACACTCTACCCCCTGTTGATACCGAGCTTCCGAGGCTGAGCCGTCGTGTCCGCTGATTAGTTGTCGCGATATTAATGAGTGGTGCGGCCTGACCGTACCTGGCGCCCAATATACGATACCGAGTAGCGATTGAGAGAACAGAAAGCGGCACGACGAGATTGCTCAGCGGTCTCTCACATACTCTCTCTCTTTTGACGAGAGAGGACGGGGAGACGGTCGCATACTATATATAAAATCATAAATAAACGAATTATTAGTTTATATATGAAACCATTTACATATTATATATAAACTCATAATTAATTTATAGATATTAACGATTACATAAACTAACAATATATATATAAAATTATAAATAAAAATATAGCTAAAATTACATACGTATATATATATATATATATATATATATATATATGTGAACCGTATATTGTAAGAACGCTTTCAGTGAACATTTGTACATTATGTAGACGAAACGTCATTATGAGGACGGTCCTTATAATATTTTATACTCAACGTATATTATGTAGACAGTTCATAACAATTTCTTTATCAATTTTTGTATATTATGAGTATTATTTATACATATAATTATAGGAAACGAGCATTACGAGGACTTCTTTCTTTTTATGTTTTGTATATTGCGAGCACCATCCCATTTAATTTGCTATAATTGACATATAATAAAATAATAGTCCGTTTCGTGTAATTTAATGCACGTAAAAAATGTTACATAGAAAATGATATTAATATGATTATTTTTTATTCATTTATACATCAGAAATAATTTAAATAATTTAAACTTTGAAACAGTGATTTATGGAATAGTATTATTTTGACTCGAGAAATTAATGATTCAAAAGATACATCATTATTTAACATTGTTTTAGTATAAAAAACATGCCATTTCTTTTTAGCAATAGATCGATATTAAAATAATATATTATCTAATTTACACCTAAGAACTTGAAATTTTAATCTTTTTCATAACTTGAGAAATTTATGAAATTGTGAATAATATTTATGGCAAATATTAATTATAAAATAAATTGTATATTTAATTATTACATCTTTCTCCGGAATTATTTTTCATATTTATAAATGAATTTATATTATTAAAAAATAAAATGCTAATGTAAATACTGGATAATTCTTGCCAAATGTGTGGTAAATATCTTTTAAAACATTTATATATCAATTCTAATCTTTTTACTATATTGTAAATCTTTTTACTATATTGTACATTTTTTTACTATATTAAAAAATTAAGGAAAATCGTAATTTCTTCAATTATTTTTTACTACAACGTTTTTAATTTTCTATAATACTTATAATAAAATTATGTGGTTAAACTAATAAAGTAAAAAAATGAAGATAAGGAAAAAATAAGAAATAAGTGAAAAACAAAGAAAAAAAGAGATTTTAATCTATAATGTATGTCATTTGCAAAATGCTCCTTTTACTGTCTTGTCGCGCGTCTAGTATCAAGTAACAAATGGGAGGCCTTTTCGCGCCGCGCGCTTTTTTTAGCACAGATTGGCCCATGTTTTTTAATTTATTTCTCATTAATTATTACAAAAATCACAAAAATGATAAAAGACTTTTTTATTCAATTTAACACGTTCTATATGCACACGAGATGATCCGCAAATTAGGGGACACCCTGTATAAAATTAAAAAATTAAGTTCTCATAATACACGTTTCGTATAATTATAAAAATAGTACTCATAAAGTACGTTGGTACTCATATCATAAACAATATAAATATAAATAAATATAATATATATATAAGTATAAATAATAATATTAATGTAAATTAATATAAAAATTATATGTATAATAATGTATATTAATATAAATAAATATTAATATAATGTTTGTATGTGACATTATTTCTTTTAAACTGTGAGCAAAATTCTAACACTTTCAAGTTCCCGCTATTCCCTCAGCTCACCGTTACTATACTAAAAAAGGATTCAGCACAGGCGCGAAAAGGATTTACAGATTAATTATGAGATAAACAATTTACGACTCGTAGGCTTCGCGCCGTATACAGCATGCCCGCTTGTTCTGTTTTATCCGCGGACGTATTCATCGATATTATTGACACGCGTATTTCTTGACCGATCGGACCCCGACGGGATAGGCAACCTGTCATACTGCCGTGTATTCAAGTGCAACACCCTGTACATGATGCTTGGTCTACTTAATGTACGATTGTTCAATGAAAGTGTTCTCACAATATACGTTTCTCATATATAATTAATAAAGTTCTGTCTAATTTATTTTTAAATAGCTTGAGATAGCGATTCACAAATTTTTACCGAACCACAAAATTTAGGGGTGCGTTCCGTTTCACTCAATGCGCGCATTGATAGCGCACAGAATTCCCTATATCCCCACCACTTCTCGCGCATCAACGTGCATCAGCTACCGCAGCTCGGGCGTGAAGCGTTTGATGCGGAGTTGATGCATCAACAGAAAAGGCGCCTTTTTTATTCAAGTGTGCACAATGGCATTGGTCGAAGTCCCAGTCATTGATGAAAATAATGAAGTTTTTACTCTTATACTGGATCAAGAAACTGCTGCAAAGGCAAATCAAGGTATTAAATTATGTACAATCAGTATATACTTATAAAATATAATTCTATAACCTAAAAGTAATGAAAGTATATAATTTTACAGATCCACAGTTTTTGCAAGATATCTTTATTAAATGGAAAGAAAATAAATGTAATACTGAGGGACTTAATAATGAAAATAAAGATGTATTGTGTGTGCCTGAAATTAACACCACTGAAGAACCTGGTAATTTTTATAATTTAACATTTTGTTAAACAGTAATAAGTAATATTAGGCTCCCAATTATCAGAAATATAGAAAAATAAATGAGCTCTTGAGCCAATCGCTGTTATTGTAGCGTGTTTAATTAATCTTTATTTAAAAGAACACCGTAAAACGTTTCAGCCCTGATTGGGCCCTCTTCGGTTACATTAATTAATATTGTCATGCTTTGTAAATTTTAAATAATTATGTCCTGTACGCCATATGTATATATTATAATTTATCGATCCTTTGTTTGATCATTGTTATTTCAATGCCTTGCTGTTCATCTGACGCTCAGAGACCTTCTGTTTCTGTTGGATGGCATCCAAAGGAGACACGACAGAAACAGAACGTCTCTGAGCGTCAGATGAACAGCAAGGCATTGAAATAACAATGATCAAACAAAGAATCGATAAATTATATACATATGGCGTACAGGACATAATTATTTAAAATTTACAAAGCATGACAATATTAATTAATGTAACTGAAGAGGGCCCAATCAGGGCTGAAACGTTTTACGGTGTTCTTTTAAATAAAGATTAATTAAACACGCTACAATAACAGCGATTGGCTCAAGAGCTCATTTATTTTCCTATAATTTTGTTAAACAGTATAGATTTTGTAATAAAATTTACTTTATGACTTGAATAAAATTTTAGATGAATCCAATTCAAAATCTTTTGTGTGGCCTGACGCTGCAGTACTTTTGCTTGTTGAATTATATAGAGAAAGAGAGCAAGAATTTAATACCGGCATGAAAAGACACAATATCATTTGGGGAGAGATTGCTGCCCAAATAAAAGAAACTGACAAAAAGTATATAGTTACTGGTCTTCAATGCTCAACAAAATTTGCTGGCCTCAAACGGACATATAAAAATATATATGAGCAGAATAAAAAAAGTGGTAACTCCCACAGTAGTTGGGCTTTTTATTCAGTAAGTATATGCATATGTGTTTGCAAGTATAATAATATAATATTGAATGTATAGACTTACAAAACTGATTTTGTATTTGTAGGTAATGGATTCATTACTTGGTGAAAAGGCATATATACAACCTCCAGCTGAAGCGTCCAGCGAAGGTCCATCACAACCGATACTATCTACATCAGGATCTTTATCTCCAGCGAGTTTCTCAGAGGATTTACAAAGTAATAACATAATTAATAAATCATAGTTGCTTTGGCGACAGAACCAAAATGATTCACAATCAGATTAAAATAATCCGTGCGTGTCAATCCGTGATTGAAATCTGAAATTTCATTGATTGTTATAATGAAATTTCAGATTTGACCAATCACAGTACATGGATTATTTTAATCTAGATCATTTTGATTCTGTCGCCAAAGCAGCCCACGACTGAAGGCATTTTCAGTGTTATGCATGGTCTACAATAACAGCAAGAGTACAGAGTACAAGAATAAGCAGTAAGAAGTACGAAATGGGATTTGTTCATTTCGTTACTCCCGACGAAATGAGCGAATCCCACTTCGTACTGCTTACTGCTTTACTCTTGTACTCGTACTCTTACTACCATTGTAGACCCCGCATTATACATAATCTTGTAAACATTTGTATTAATATTGCAGGTGCGCCTAAAAAAAGACGAGTTGAGAATATTCTAGAAAATTATATTGATAATATAAAGCAAGAAAGGGAGACTACAAAAAAAGAGCGAGATGAAGAAAGAAAGAAAAAAGAAGAAATTAGAGAAGCAAAATATGAAGAAAAGAAGAGAGAGCGTGAAAAAATGCATCAAGATAACATGGAGGTACAGAAATCACTACTTGCCGTCCTGCAGAATTTTGCAAATAAAAAGTAAGTTAATCGAAACGATTAACGTTAGTGCAATACACTGTGATATTAAGGGTGCAATTTAATCAGCAGAATGATTAAATTTTTTTCCATTATATATAAGAAATACGCAAACCAACCTGGGCGAGGCTGGATTAAGATGCGCGAAAAATGTGCCTGATAGAGTCATATTTAAATGCACAGGGTATTACTTATTAATTCTCGCCCACTAAATAGATAGCGTTATTTCTTATCAAAAATAAGTTGAAAAGTCCTGAATAATTTTAAATAAAATAATAATTTGAATAATTTTTAATAATTTTATAAACCCGGCGCTGTTTGATCGTACTTTACTCAATAATTACTAGTTCATTAAGGGTAAAAATTCTTTAGGACTTTTCAACTTATTTTTGGTAAGGAATAACGCTATGTACTTAGTGGACGAGAATTGTACTCTTTTGAGAAGACTGAAATAAAAAGTTATTAAATTCGTTATATTACCACGGTGATTTTTTAGTTATAAGCTTATTAGTTTAATAGTTTATAGTTTATTAGTTTAATTATTGGGTCTGTTTTTTGTTCCTGAACTGCTGCACTAGTTCAGAGGTTGTCTTTTGCTCGACACTGATAAGAAAAGCACAACCTCTAAACTAGTGCAGCAGTTCAGGAACAAAAAACAGACCCATTACCTCGTATGTCCACCGAAAGAACCAAAGATAAGATCTCTCCCATGCACGCGCGCGCGTGCACAGAGAGGGAGAGAGAGCATACTACAGTTTTTATGTGTTAAATTGTACGAAATATGTTATTATTTTAACGGGTGCATCCCGATTTCAGATGTACAATTCTAAAAAAGAATAAAAAGTATTTTTATACTTATATATTTTTTATTAATAATTATAATCTCATTCGTAGCGCATTCATAATTGTTAATCGTTTCTGTTTTCCTAATTCTGCATCGTGGTGTGTATTAACAAGGTTGTCTTCATCAAGATTTAATTGTATACCCATGGGCATTTCATCATTTTGTAAAATGCAAATATTGTGTAACACACAGCATGCTAGGATAAATTCTGGAACTTTTTTTATGTCTGTTAATGGCAAACAGTCTAAAAGTATCCTAAAACGCATTTTTAGAGACCCTATAGCACGCTCAATTGCCATTCTCGTGGACGACAAACAATAATTAAAGTTTTTTTGCCGATCTGTCAAATATCCATTATTTCGAAAAGGCACCATTATGTGAGGTTGAATGGGGTATGCAGCATCTCCGATGATATGTGAATCATTGGGGAAATATTCTTCGGGCAATCGAACAAACCGGGCTACTGGCGAGTTTCGAAAAACTCGAGAGTCGTGGACTGATCCAACTTGTCCAGCATATACATGTGTAAAACGACCAAGAGAATCACATATTACTTGCACGTTAATGGAATGGAAACCTTTTCGATTAATATACAATTGAGCATCTTTAGGAGGAGCTCGGATTTTAATATGAGTCCCATCAATCGCTCCGATAACATTTGGGAAGCCGCATGATCGTTTAAATCGTTCCATTACACTAACGGCAATCTCATCTCTCGGCCATTTAATAAATTGAGGTGCAACACAATGGAGAGCATATGTTACACGCCTCAATGCTCGAAAAGCAGTTGCTTTGCCTACTCCAAATTTTGTCGCTACAGATCTAAAATAATGATGTATCATATAGATTAAGGTTGCGTTCCAAAAAAATACTGTACATTGCTAGTCATTAATTCGTTCTTTGAGGTAAGGGGAGTGCACTAGTTCTTAAAAAGAGACAAAGATATATTTTAACCAGAGGTTTAATTTAATCGACGTTGGTAGAAACGGGCCTAAGAGCTAATTTCACCAACCTCGGTTAACTTTAACCTCCGGTTAAATTATATCTTTGTCTCTTTTTAAAGAACGTATCTGAAAAAAGACAAAAAATTGGTGAAATTGGTTTTAAATTAAACTTTCTAGGTACCCCCCCTTACCCTCAGGGAACGAATCAGTGACCTCCATTGTACATACCTGTAAGAATCAGGAGTAGCCATAAACCAAATAGCAATAAATAATTGTTTTCTTTCTGGTATTGGCTTTCTGCCAGAGAGTTTATTATTAATTGCTCGTAATGCTGGACCAATTATTGTCAGTACCATTTCAAAAGTTTCAGGAAAGATTCTAAAAAAAGAACGGTGAAAATAATAAAAAGGTACTTCCCAAAATTCTTTTATATATAATCATATATAAAACAATATAATATTACATAGAAATATAGAAAATTATATATAAGCTATTTATAATTTTTTATATTATTTTTTTTATAAATTTTTTTATAAATTTATATTATTTACCGAAAATGTTCTTTGAATACCGTTCTAGAATAATTAGGAACAACTCGCTCAATATAATCCATTTTTTCATTAAAAACGGTTTCCCCGCGTGTTTCAGCAATCATCAATATTAAATATATTAACTCTAATTCATAACTATCTTCCACTTCATCTTCGCTATCACTATCAGTAGTATCACTGCTTGAATTAATTTCTTCAATATTTTTTATTAATAAAAATGAAGTTACAACTATTTTATCCATGGTAGTAGCCATTTTTTAATCGCATTAAACGCATAATAATCGTTTCGTTTCCAAGCGCGCATCATGCGCATTAACGAAACGGAACGATATCAATGCGCGCAGCACATTGAATGCAGTCTATGCGAATTATGCGTGAAACGGAACGCACCCTAGAATGAAGACAATCTAGAAGGAACAATAAGGATACTTATGTATGTAAATTGTATATATTCGAACATCTATTGGGCCTCACAATAAACATTATTCATTTTTTTTTACTTTTGATGATATTTTATATTTAATAATGAATATTTATAGAGTTAATTCTGTCAGGAGCTCTAATTTGTATTAAAGATACTATGTATACAAAGATATTTCAAATTGAAAAGTATAATTTTATTTTATTATAAAATAAGGTATCGGTCCTCAATTTATACGATCACTGTATAAAGACAAAAATGCTTAGTAACTTCGAAAAATAAATGTACATATATAAAATTCTATTGACATACTCATCTACATGTCGATGTATATCTATGTATGCGAAAAAATATATGTGTCAGTGTCGGTCCTCACAATATACCATTCTCTCACACTCACACACACACACACACACACATATATATATATACAAATATTTTTGCTTCGCAGCGCGTGGCCTTATATCCTCACTTAGCGGAATTCTAACTGCGAGAAAAGACGCCGCGTAGCGGCAAAGGTACGAACGAGTGCACGACTTTACGGACAGGAAAATTTTCCGCGAGTATTTTCGCGCGCAGTCTTGTCTGGTGGTGTAGCATATGTTACAGGTGTTTTACTGTGGAAATTGTGGCTTAAACACCATAATTATATTTTGTGTATATATTAATTTAAATTTTTCATTTATAAGAGCCGTATTATACACTCTTTTATTTTACAAAACATTGATATGATATTCAATAAATCAAAAATTAAATATTGAACCAATGAAAACAGTTTCTTTCAAATGATTAAATTGCTCAGAAACATATATAGTGCTTGCAAAATATAAAACTACACTGACTTCTTTCTTAAGGATTTGAACGGCCAATTTCATATTCATTCGATACATGATATGCCTTTTTTATTTTTGTGCTCTCCAATCCTCAAGTTGCAAGAATATATTTTTTAATAAATTTTTTTTATAACATAACTCTTTTAATCTCACAACGCAATAATCGATTTAACATTTCCACATAAAAAAATATTCATGTGTAAATATATGTTTAGAAATATATGTAAATATTACATATATTTAGAAATATATGTATGTATATTTATATTTTTTTATTTGTTATTGCTTTATAATCATTACTATATTTGCAAAATATAATTTATATGTATAAATTTATATTATATATATAAATTATATTATACAAATATGTATTTATATTAAATTTTTTATTTGTTATTATACTTCAGTAATAACTTTCTCAATAAAATAATAACAAATAAAAAAATTTATAATTTAATTTTATTATTATTCGACACATTCGGATAAAAAAATAAGAAATTCTAGAACAAAAGAACATTTTACTTACAGACAAGTGACGCAGTTTACTAAACTTATATTTTATCAACGCTCGCATTTTTATTTCTGATAATAATTCTTTCTAATTTGATAATAGATTTGTAATTAAGTACAAATATGTTAGAAGAAATTCTGCTCGAAATTCGTGTGACGATTTTACATAATAAAAGTAATTTTAAAAAAAGAGAAATTGGAGAAATGATTTTTATTAGGAAACACAGGAACTCTATTAATTTGCAACGAGATACGAAAAATATAAATGTAATTTATGACAATATTTTAAACTTAATTTAACAACTTTGACTTTCTTATATGTTTATTTATTTTTGTTCAGTTTGCTTCTTTTTACTTTATCCTTCAATAATGTTTCTTTTCTTGTTATCAAGGCCATTGAAACTAAATGGAGCGACATCGAAAATAATACTAGTTTTAGTTTTGATCAATTTAAATACGCAGTGGAGTTAATTTTAGATTCGACTAGCTTTTCTTTTAATGGGGTATTTTATGAACAAACCTTTGGTACAGCAAAAATTCACCTTTGTCACCCATACTAGCAGATATCGTTATGGATGATTTGGAAACAAAATGCCTCGATAAGTTAGATTTTCGTATTTATTTATATTTTAGATACGTTGACGATATTTTAACAGTGATTCCGAATGAAATTGATGTCATTCTTAAGACATTTAATGAGTATCATGATCGCTTAAAATTCACATATGTGAAATCAAAACTAATAACAGGATAAATTTTCTAAATACGAGGGTCACTATTTATATTTCGGAAATTGGCAACACTGATGTCATGTGAGTTTATCTGACGGTTCCATCGTAAAGTTTGACATTTTTGACGATATACGTACTGAGAACATTTTGTCATACGGACGCTATTTGTTTATTTTATATTTAGTTAAAAGTTTCGTCTCGGCAAAAAATGGAACTGAATCGTGAACATTTTCGTGCGATGATTTTTTACGACTTTCGACGTGGATTATCACAACAAGAGTGCGTCAATCAACTTAATTTGACTTTTGGCGATGAAGCTCCATCAAAAACCACTGTGTATCGCTGGTATAGTGAATTCAATCGTGGTCGTAGTTCGCTGTCCGACGAGTTTCGTGAAGGTCGTCCAAAATCGACTGTAGTGTCAGAAAACATCGATGCTGTGCACGAAATGATTAAGCAAGAGCGTCATGTAACCTATTGTGAGATTGAAGCATCCCTAAGCATTAGTTCCACCAGCATATATGCGATTTTACATGAACACTTAGCTGTGCGAAAGTTATGTTCGCGTTGGATCCCACATAATTTGACAATCGCTCAAAAAAAGGCTCGTGTCGATTGGTGCAAAGAAATGCTTAAGAAATACAATCGCGGTGCTTCATAAGACGTTTATAAAATTGTGACAGGTGACGAATCACGGATATATTCGTATGAGCCCGAAAGTAAGCAGCAGTCGACTGTATGGGTGTTCCAAGATGAACCAAATCCAACAAAAGTTGTTCGCGCACGAAGCACTTCAAAGAAAATGGTGGCCTGTTTCTTCGGAAAAACTGGTCATATTGCAACAGTGCCTCTAGAGGATCGTAGAACAGTAAATTCTGAGTGGTACACAATCATCTGTTTGCCAGAAATCTTCGGTGAAATAAGGAAAACAAACAAGAGACGTCGGATTGTTCTTCATCATGACAATGCGAGCTCTCACACATCGGCTCAAACAAGAGACTATTTGAGCACTCAAAACATCGAATTGATGGGTCATCCGCCGTACAGCCCTGATTTGGCACCCAATGATTTCTTTTTGTTCCCATCCGTGAAGAATAAACTGCGTGGTCAACGATTTTCATCGCCCGAAGAAGCTATTGAAGCGTTCAAAAATCATGTTTTGGAGATACCTCATTCGGAATGGAATAAATGCTTTGAAAATTGGTTTAAGCGCATGCAAAAGTGTATCGATCATCGTGGCGAGTACTTTGAAAAACAATAAAAATATATTCGCAGCTTAACTATTTGTTTTTGTTCTTATTCCCGAAATATAAATAGTGACCCTCGTACTACAATAATAAGAACACAAGGAAGATTAATTACCAATTGGTACAGAAAACCGACGTTTTCAGGTAGATACATAAATTATTTGTCAAATCATCCAGAGAAATACAAAATTAATACCATTATAAATTTAATGGATTACGCGATTCTACTGTCTAACGACAAATTTCATAGGCAGAATATTGTGAAATTGTGAAGGGAATCTTAGTTAACAATTGTTTTTTATTGAATATTGTCAACCGCATTGTTAATAAACGCCTCAGATTTTCAAGACACAACAGGAATAATAATGAACCGCGTTGTCAACAGAAATTTGACTTAAAATCTTGTTTTACATTGTTTTACATAAACCATCTCAATATAAATCAATATAAAAAATTCTCTCTCAAAGTTTGGTTTAAATGTAGTGTATTCAATCCCGAAAAAATTAAATAGGATTATCAATCACGGTAAAGAAAAGATTTTAAAATTGAATAGAACTGAAATGATATACAAAATTGTATGTAAAAATTGTACTTTTTTTACATCGGACAAACAAAAAAACACCTGAAAACCCGCATTAGGGAACAAAAATAATATTAAATTACATAAAAGTAATTACTTTGTAGTGAGCAAACATAAAGTTGAATTTGAACACGATTTTGACTGGGATAATCCGATAATTTTACATCATGAGAAAAATACTAAGAAAAGAGAAATAGCTGGGATGTTTTATATAAAAAAGTGTAATAATACATTAAATTCTTAGATAGACACTGAAAGGAGAATGTCCAAATAGTGCGATTTTTTTACCTCGAGCGGAAAGTAAAATTCGAGTTGTTTTAGGTCTCATACATCTAGAATATTGTAAAAACCATAGTGGTTTTTCCTGGAAATGCAGGGAACATTTAAATATCATTAAACAAATTAAATATAGTAGGCCAACTGAACGAGCAAATAAATAAGATGTAAAAATTTATTAATAGTTAAATAATTAAATTAACATTCCGTTACAGAAACGATATAAATTGTAAACGTTTCGACTGCACTACAGTCTTTATCAATACATAAAAGTTAAATATTAAAATACAAAGTTAAATGTTAAAAATACAAAGTTAGTTAAATATTAAAATATAAAATTAAAACGATTCTTCGCTGTTGACCAATAGATGTGCAAGGCGGTTGGTCTGAGATGCCAAGTTATGCGACATTTAAACATGCTGCGGATATAATACGCGAATTAAATCAATGTCAGAGAAAATTAAAAAATCTTTCAACTTACATTATCGTTTTAACAAGTCCTTTTTCTCGATATTTCAAGTGTGTGTTGCGAAGTCTGAATAACAAATGTCGAAATAGAGAGCGTGATGTATTTATTTATTACCAATGTTTTTTCTAAACTATGATTCAGCAAATTTTTTAAGTATGTCAAAATAACTACTGTCTAACAATTCGGTGTCTTTATTTAAATTAATTCCATTTTTCTGTTCTTTAATGTGGATCATTTCAGATATTAGCCTTTTATGGTAATTCTTTTCATGATCCATAATTTTAATATTGTCCCAGTCAAATGTATGTTGTTCGTTTAGAATGTGTTCCGTGACAACCGAGTGTTTAGCAGAGTCTAATTTAATATTATTTTTATGTTCTTTAAGTCTCGTTCCTAACTGTCTTTTTGTCTGTCCGACATATGTGGCGTCACAATCGTTGCAATTCAATTTATAAATAACATTAGAATTCGTGGAGCAATTATTTCTGTCCTTTTGAACTTTTATGAAGTCATTCAATTTTTTAATGCAACGATATCCTACCACT
The DNA here is from genome assembly GCF_048542155.1 of Nylanderia fulva. Classification (NCBI taxonomy): domain Eukaryota; kingdom Metazoa; phylum Arthropoda; class Insecta; order Hymenoptera; family Formicidae; genus Nylanderia; species Nylanderia fulva. The sequence goes on along the minus strand of NW_028190367.1, from coordinate 84,157 downwards.
ACGTCAGGTCTTCTTATTGCTGAAGCAACTTTCTCAGATATTGATTCTATATATGGTATGACAAAATATTTAATGTTAGTATTAGTATTATTAGTATCTGTTATATTGTTATTATTAGGCTTGTTAAATTTCTTAGTTGAGAGATTTTTTAATCTGCGTTTTATTTCTGTGAAAATTAGATCAAGAGGATAACCGTTGGATAGCAAAATGTTAATAGCTTTCTCTATATTTTTTTTGTGAAATTGCGGATGTGATAGTAATAAAGCTCTATCTACCAAGTTATAAATTGTTCCTATTTTATGACAAGTCGGATGATTTGAAAAAAATGAAAGTAATCTACCTGAGAATGTCTTTTTGTGATACCAATCTAAATAAATTTTATTATCTATTACTTTGATCATTATGTCCAAAAAGCTTATACACCGATTATCCTCTTTTTTCAATGTAAATTGTAGTCTATCGTTATAATTGTTGAATTCGTTCAAAACATATGTAATATTGTCAGCGGAAGTGCATAAAATAATGTCGTCTACATAACGGAAATAAAAAGTCATTTCGCAATTTAAATTACTAATTACCAATGTTTCCAAGTCCTGCATGACTATATAGGCAATGATCGGAGACAGTGGGGAACCCATAGGAGTCCCATAAATTTGTTTGTAAGTTATGTTATTGAACGTGAAAAATGTAGAAGTTAATATAAATTTTATCATACCTATGAATTCATTTTTGGTATTTTTAACATTTAACTTTGTATTTTAATATTTAACTTTTATGTATTGATAAAGACTGTAGTGCAGTCGAAACGTTTACAATTTATATTGTTTCTGTAACGGAATGTTAATTTAATTATTTAACTATTAATAAATTTTTACATCTTATTTATTTGCTCGTTCAGTTGGCCTACTATATTTGATTTGTTTAATTTTGTTAATTTATACGAGCCTTTCATTAATTAATTTTAATAAACGCTGGCCTTATAATGCCTAATAATAACAATATAACAGATACTAATAATACTAATACTAACATTAAATATTTTGTCATACCATATATAGAATCAATATCTGAGAAAGTTGCTTCAGCAATAAGAAGACCTGACGTAGTGGTAGGATATCGTTACATTAAAAAATTGAATGACTTCATAAAAGTTCAAAAGGACAGAAATAATTGCTCCACGAATTCTAATGTTATTTATAAATTGAATTGCAACGATTGTGACGCCACATATGTCGGACAGACAAAAAGACAGTTAGGAACGAGACTTAAAGAACATAAAAATAATATTAAATTAGACTCTGCTAAACACTCGGTTGTCACGGAACACATTCTAAACGAACAACATACATTTGACTGGGACAATATTAAAATTATGGATCATGAAAAGAATTACCATAAAAGGCTAATATCTGAAATGATCCACATTAAAGAACAGAAAAATGGAATTAATTTAAATAAAGACACCGAATTGTTAGACAGTAGTTATTTTGACATACTTAAAAAATTTGCTGAATCATAGTTTAGAAAAAACATTGGTAATAAATAAATACATCACGCTCTCTATTTCGACATTTGTTATTCAGACTTCGCAACACACACTTGAAATATCGGGAAAAAGGACTTGTTAAAACGATAATGTAAGTTGAAAGATTTTTTAATTTTCTCTGACATTGATTTAATTCGCGTATTATATCCGCAGCATGTTTAAATGTCGCATAACTTGGCATCTCAGACCAATCGCCTTGCACATCTATTGGTCAACAGCGAAGAATCGTTTTAATTTTATATTTTAATATTTAACTAACTTTGTATTTTTAACATTTAACTTTGTATTTTAATATTTAACTTTTATGTATTGATAAAGACTGTAGTGCAGTCGAAACGTTTACAATTTATATCGTTTCTGTAACGGAATGTTAATTTAATTATTTAACTATTAATACATTTTTACATCTTATTTATTTGCTCGTTCAGTTGGCCTACTATATTTGATTTGTTTAATTTTGTTAATTTATACGAGCCTTTCATTAATTAAGTTTAAATATCATCATATGTTTAGAGAAAATCACGTAAATCAATATCTCGCAATAAATCGAGATTGCTTGATGTTTCAGTCGAATATTTTGGTAAATATTTTGGTAACAGCAACTTTCCAAGATCACTTAGACCGATTTTAATGTCAGTTAATCATAAATTGAATAATATATATACAGGGTATTCCTAAAGTCCGACTTGGGCTCTTTATCTTAGAAACGACTTAAAATACGAAAAAAGTTTCAAACAAAAGTTGTAGGATTTTGGAGGGGGGACATAAGATCGTGCCATTGATTTGACCTTGAATAATCATTTGAAGGTCACGTGAAAGTTACCTTCAATTTCTTTAATGGGACTACCCCCCTGACATCTTCGGTCTTTGTCAAAACACACTCGAGGTCGGCGTACACCACAAACGGCAGCCGCTACTTCCTCGTGTAGTTGTCGAAGCTGAGCCACTTGTTCTTGTCGCTCGGCAACCGAATAGCGCAGTCGTTTAGTTTCCCGCAATCTTCCGTATGCGCCTGCAACTGGTCCTCAGAATAGAAATAATGTAGGCATCTGTAAAAAATAAAAAAATTTATTTAAAATTATTTTTAATATAATTTACGTGTAATAAATATATATATATATATATATATATATACTTACCGATCGCAGATAAATTTTCTACATTTGTGTTTGCTCAGTTGTAAGCTCACGAGGCGAGACAGATTTTTTATAAAAACAAAATGCCCGACGCTGTTTTCGTCTTCCACGTACAGCAGATTGACGTGTCTGTTTTTCTTTTTTTCCAAAAGACGTAGCGGGACGATGTTCTTGTTGTCGATGATGTACACGTTTACTGAGATGTCGTTTGCCAGTTCAAATTTTTTAATTTGATTCATAGTTACTGGAAACTCAATGTTTTGGAGATTCAGCACTGTGGTGTAATGCGGATAGGAGGATTCCCGATCCACATGTATATCAGCGGAGTACAGAGCGGCCACCACTGACCATGCAAAACACGCATTGTCCGCTGATCGCACATTAACAACCGCTTTCTTTGTCACAATTTTTTGCGGTAATGTGATACGACATCTTGCGCGCATAGGATTGTACTTATTTACATTTACTGTCAAATCTATTATCCGTGACAATGCCCAGCCGCTATCGCGTTCCTGGAACTCTTCTAGCGATGCTAGCGTGGGCTCGATTACGCGGTGTTTGTACCACTCGCGTACATCAGACGTGCGAAAGAGTTCAAAGTTTCTCGTATTGATACTTTTATTGGCGCGCTTGTCACCGGACACAAATTCGCCGTTGAAAACAGTGTTCACTTTTACACTGACGTGTCTTTGTAGCACATTCTCCACGTTCTCGACTACAATGTCTTTGGCATTTTCCAAAAATTGACGCGGTTCAATATAGTCTGCGTTAATTACCGCATCGGTAAGTATACGGCTATCGAACGCCGTATCGATTTCGCGCCAAACGAGTCTTTGCACGTTATTGCCGCCACCACTAAATCCGCCGCCGCCGCTGAATCAGGGCATGGATTTACCGACATACCGTCTCTGCAAGCGCACTTTTGCATTCTCGAGTCGCGCTATTCTCGCCACCAGAGATTGCCTATGCCCAATCGACAGTCGCGGACGCTTGACACGGCTGCGTTCTTCCAGATCTTCGATAAATTCTTCGCACTCTTGCAGCCATCCAAAATATTCGCCCAAGGTGGTGACTTGACGGGAACGCTCCAACAGATCGCGCTCAACATTCTCCGCGTTTTCCATTTTTGTAAAAAATTCACTTGTACTGCACAGAAATAACTACTTTAATTGCACACTAAACTTTTTTCTTACAGCTATTTTTCCTTGAGGAAAGCATGCGCTCGCCAGTGGTACTATGGCCCGGCAGCGGCATCGGTCCTCATTATATATCCCGATCAACCCTTTGTTCGTCAACGTACGAACGAGAAAAATTTAGATGACGTAAATTTTCGGCGCTTGTTTTGTTTATAAATTTCTGCAGCCGCTGATTATCGGTGCTGGTATTTCTTCCCAAGATAAACAATAAAGAACCGCCGCTTATTGGGGAGGTACCGCGAGGGTGAAATGCAATCCCATGCAGAAACATGTCGCAGGCAGCGAGGCCGCAAGCGGCGAGGTTGCAGGCAGCAACATGTTTGCCCTGAAACTTTACCCGCTGATATTTCTTAGAAATATACAGATAACGTATACGTAGATCATGTATCAACCCCCTTGATTGTCGGCGCTCACCAAGCGGCAGCCCTTCTTAGAATTTGATTATCTAAGATTTTCAGGGAACAGATTGTTGGCGCTCGGATCCAAGCGGCAGCCCTTCTTAGAATTTAATTCTATTTTTTAGAAATATACAGATAACGTATGGGAGAAGAAACGCAACCTCCTTGATTGTCGGCGCATGCCAAGCGGTGGCTTTTCTTAAAATTTGATTATATTTCTTAGAAATATACAGATAACGTATGAGGAGAAGAAACGCACCCCCCCCCTCCCCCTGATTGTCGGCAGCGGCAGTCCTTTTGTAATAGATATTGCTGGAATGTTTATCTTATCTTTTAATAAATATTGCTGGAATGTTTATCTTTTGTTTATAAACATATAAGGTAACATGAGCCCCTTATCAGGTAACCTGAGCTGATAAGATAAGCTTATCTGCTGATAAGACCCCCGCCCGCGTGACGTCATACCCCTTCGCCCCCGAAAACCCCCCCGCCCCGTACCCCCCTCAGAGGACCTGGTCCAGAACCCCCATAGTATTTCTACTAGCAACTCCTCTAATCAAAGTTTTACAAAGCGAGGGCAATTTTTCACAGGCTTTACTTGCTATAATCGCGGAAAAATAGCAAATACAATTTAACATGATTAAATTCGGTACTTCTAATTTTAAATGTGAATAAAAAGAATTATTACATCCGATCATTACTGACGCGTTATCGCTTGCCATTCCAACAATATTCTGTATCGGAATTTCGTTTTTTTTCTAAAAATGTTTTAAAAGTGTTCTTGTTTCGCCGTTCGATTGTTCGCTCAAATACGGTTGGAGGCGAAGAGGGATGTGTTTTGGAAGACGGAGCGGGATCCGATGACACTTTACTCAAACTTACTCCACTCACAAGTATATTTTGAGATAAATAATCGATGCTTGCTCGTGTGACAAAGTCGTTCGCTTGCATGACAAAACGAGAGGGCTCAGATCGCACACTGGCCCGGAAAAGGCGCGCAACAGTATGCGCGGGGCCTCCTTCCCCCTGCCCCGAGCTCCTCGATCCACCCTGCAAGCAAGGAGAAAGACGCCCGCGCTGCCGAAGAGATGGCAAATATATAAAAACTGTCAAGAAAGCTGAATTGTCGCTCTGACAATAGCCGAGTGTCGATCCAAAGATCGAAAACATATTTTCAATCGTGCGACCTCGGTCTCGGACATCGAGATCGAGTGTGGATCAGCAATTCTCGGCCGCCGATATTTCGTCGGTTTTTGTTCGCTCTCCAACAAAAAGTTTTAAACATATTTTTTGCGGTACAATTTGTGGCATCTAATAATAGTAATTCTAACAATTGTGTTTTTACTTTTTTATTAATAGGACAAACGTATTTTACAAGTACGCACATAAATTTAGTATTTGTGACATCTGTACTTTTGTCTATTAAAATGAAAAATTTACACGTTTTTAAAATTTCTATCAATTTTTCTGTTTCGCGTTTTGCAATTATTTCTTTAACGATTTGAGTGCACTTTATTCGGCCTAATAAAAGATCTCGTACAATTCCAGACTTAATACAAATATCTTTTAATAAAGAAACTAAATGATCTACATTTCCAAAAGCAATATTATGTTCCGCGAAAAAGGATGCTAATTTAATTTCCGCGCGTTTTACTTTATCAATATATGGTAAAGTATTATCGACATCGGGAGGACTTTGATCATTTTGATGTTGTCTTATTTTTGTCATATGTTTGACCGATTGTGAGTGAGCTACTAAATTTGTCTTACAACAAGCAATAGTTTTTTTACAAATATTACAAAATGCTTTATTTGGTTCAGAATGGGGAGCCAACCATCCTTTAAAAATTTTTTCGTCTAACCATGAATTTTAAAATGCGCGGATTTTTTAAATAGCTTCTTTACTAACGTTTGGATCCATAATGCACTTTTATATTACATAAATTGTAATAATTTATTTATTTTTACGTACGTTCAATTTATCTGCTTCCTGCGATTCCGCCAAAACTCCGTGGTCCAGGGTCTTGGTCCGTAGCTGCGCGCGCAAACATTATACGTTACTGTAGTCGTCATGGTTACGTCACGGTAATACGCGCATGCGCGAAAAAACCTAGCCCGTCTAACAACACTGGTATCATCATTCGCGCTTCTTTTAGAGACATATATTGTCGTGCAGTACTCCGTTGATTTCGTACGTCGCGCTCAGTCCGTCCGTAAGTCATACGAGACTCGTAATGGGACTCCTGTCGTTCGTCTGTGTATGTGTATGCCTGTGCGGCTTCTATTCTATCCATACGTGTGTTTAGTGTATGTAGCTTTGCATGTATAGCTTGTATTATATTAAGCATTTGTGAAGTTTCTCCGGGCGCTATGACGGAGGGTTGTTGTGACGTAACGTCTAAATTCTGTCCCATTTGTGCAAGGACTTGTCGGAGTATGCTTATTTCGGCATCTATCGCGGCTGGCGGAATAATCGCGTCCGCGTTTGTATTTTCTGCCATATTTATTTCGTTATAAATTTCTGCGGGGTTGAATATTTCGCTGTCGTATGACGTTAATGAAAATTCTCTCCGCGAAGATACTTAGTAGGAATATAAGGCCGGTTCTAACCCAGGACCTCCGAGGAGGGTACGGGGCGGGGGGAGGGGGTTTCGGGGGCGAGGGGGTATGACGTTACGCGGGCGGAGGGTCTTATCAGCAGATAAGGGGCTGATATGTTTATAAACAAAAGATAAACATATATCTATTAAAAAAGGGCTGCCGCTGCCGACAATCGGGGGGGGGGGGTGCGTTTCTTTCCCCCATACGTTATCTGTATATTTTTAAGAAATATAATTAAATTCTAAAAAGGGCTGCCGCTAAATCCATGCTTGAGCGCCGACAATCAGTTCTCTGAAAATCTAAGATAATCAAATTCTAAGAAGGGCTGCCGCTAAATCCATGCTTGAGCGCCGACAATCAAGGGGGTTGATACTTTTCATTACACATATTCTTATATGTTATTTCAAAAGCTTTACAAAACCCTATACTAAAATATGTTTTTATGGAGTTCTTGTTGAGTTATAAAGGTTTGAAGTTAACAATTTTTCGACATAAAATGTAAAATAGCCTGTAACATATTCAGTTTTTGGTAATCATAGCTTAATATTGTTTTGCATGAAATAATGAGACCAATCAGTTGGTGTAAAAAACGTAATATTAAATATTTTCCCATTGGTTTTTCTTACTGGCATTTCAACTTTTTTACTTAAAAAAAAACATAATTACTTATTAAAAAAGTATGCAGTTGCATGTTGAATTTTACATTTTTTAAAAATAATTATGTTTTCTTTATACCAGTTGATTAGTCTCATTATTCCGTGCAAAAAAAGTATTAAGGTATGATTACCAAAAACTGAATATTTTATAAGATATTTTACATTTCATATCAAAAAAATTGTTAACTTCAAACCTTTACTCAACAAAAACTCTATAAAAATATATGTTAGTTGTAACGGTTCACCTTTCCCGACGCCGCGGATCGGCTCGCCGGTTCCAGGATTCGGGAGGAAGGGGGAGATTCAGACTCGCTTATTCCTTATTAACAATGCTTTGGTTTATTCAAAAAGAAACAAGTAAACAAAATGTTTGTTGGCATAAAGCCTAAATAGAGAAACTTATTGACTACTTGATATAAACAAAATGTTTGTTGGCATAAAGCCTTAAATAGAGAAACTTTCTGACTACTCGGTATAAACAAAATGTTTGTTGGCATAAAGCCTTAAATAGAGAAACTTATTGACTACACGGTATAAACAAAATACGGAGGCGTATAGCCTGTAGCGGTGTCCGGAAAAGATTTACAAATTACCCGGTATAACTTGGAGATATGGTGTACGGAGGCGTATAGCTTATAGCAGGAAGAAACCGGAAACCGGGAAACCCGGCGTAATGACGAGAAACCCGTCACCCGGTGTATAGCAGAAAGAGACCGGAAACCGGGAAACCCGGCGTAACAACGAGAAACCCGTTGCCCGGCGTGTAGCAGGAAGAGACCGGAAACCGGGAAACCCGGCGTAACAACGAGAAACCCGTTGCCCGGCGTGTAGCAGGAAGAGACCGGAAACCGGGAAACCCGGCGTAACAACGAGAAACCCGTTGCCCGGCGTGTAGCAGGAAGAGACCGGAAACCGGGAAATCCGGCGTAACAACGAGAAACCCGTTGCCCGGCGTGTAGCAGGAAGACACCGGAAACCGGGAAACCCGGCGTAATGACGAGAAACCCGTCACCCGGTGTATAGCAGGAAGAGACCGGAAACCGGGAAACCCGGCGTAACAACGAGAAACCCGTTGCCCGATACTAAAGGTAGGAGGCCAGAAACCGAGAAACCCGGCGTAACAACGAGAAGCCCGTTGCCTGGCTAGGAGTTCCGGAACAGGACTGGTGTCGGCTCATCCGTCGAGCCGGCTTATATACTCTGCCGGCGCGGCGGTTTCCCCACTCTACATTGAGGCTGTGGTGGGAGTAACGCCGGCGTCGTAGTGGGGCGCCTCTGGGGGTTGTAGTGGGGCGCCTCTGGGGTAGGGTGACCCGTGTATCGCTTATGTTATTGCGTTTAGGGGCGCCTTAGGCGCCATAGCCTCAAGTGGCGGGCGGGTGATCGGCCCGCGAGGCGTTAGTAACGGCCACGCCGTTACATAGTTTAGGGTTTTGTAAAGCTTTTGAAATAACATACAAGAATATGTAAAAAAATCACATGACTATTCAAGGTCAAATCAATGGCACGATCTTATGTTCCCCTCAAAACCCTACAACTTTTGTTTGAAACATTTTTTCGTATCTCAAGTCGTTTCCAAGATAAAGAGCCCAGGTCGGACGTTAGACACCCTGTATATACATACAGGGTTTGTCCGGAAAGTAATGCGTCGCATTTTTTTGTGACGCGACTATACATCGCAGAGCGATGGGACCGGTTGGGGAGGAAGGGGGGTACCCTTAGCTTTCCAACGGTAGGTCGCTCAATTGTTTCCATGCGCTTGGAGGGTTAGGACGGCTTATTCTGTGAACCTCTGCTTAGTGGTCGCGTCGAACTTGTGATGGAGAGAACGATAGAGCAACGCTATGCGATAAAGTTTTGCGTGAAGCTGGACAAGACGCCGCTGGAAACTTTTGAAATGCTCAAGAAAGTTTTCGGGGACGATTGCCTTTCCAAATCGCAGTCAAACAGATGGCACAAGATGTTTAGAGAAGGTCGGAAGGAGGTCGCCGACGAGGCCCGCGCAGGACGCCCGTCAACATCGCGAACGGACGACAATGTGACTCGTGTGCGCCAATTATTGAATTCAGACCGTCGAATGAATGTTCGCTTAATGTCGGAATTATTGAACTTGCCGAAAACGATTGTTCACGAGATTGTATCGGAAGACTTGGCCATGCGGAAGATTTGCGCAAAACTTGTGCCCAGAGTGTTGACCGATGCGCAAAAGCAACACCGAGTGGAAGTTTGTGAAGAACTCAAGCAACTCTGTGCAGATAATCCCAATTTCCGCAGCCGCCCTACAGTCCCGACTTGGCCTCGGCGGACTTTTTTTTATTTCCTCGGCTGAAAAGGGAGCTCAAAGGACAACAGCTCGAGTCGGTTGACAACGTACAAGCTACTTCGACGGCCTCCCTGAACAGCATCCCAGTCAAGGAGTTCCAGAAATCTTATGACGCATGGAAATCGCGTTGGCAAAAATGTATTGACGCAGAAGGGTCATACTTCGAACAATTTTAAGTTGTTTTACCTATGCGATCAATAAATTCTTTTTTAAAAAAATGCGACGCATTACTTTCCGGACAAACCCTGTATATTATTCAATTTATTATTGACTGACATTAAAATCGGTCTAAATGATCTTGGAAAGTTGGTGTTACCAAAATATTTACCAAAATATTCGACTGAAACATTAAGCAATTTCGATTTATTGCGAGATATTGATTTACGTGATTTTCTCTAAACATATGATGACATTTAAATATTCCCTGCATTTCTGCAGGAAAAACCATTATGGTTTTGACATTATTCTGGATGTATGAGACCTAAAACAACTCGAATTTTACTTTCCGCTCGAGGTCAAAAAATCGCATTTTTTGGACATGTTGTGTGCCTCGGGTCGAGCATAAGGGGTTGCGCCAAATTAGGATGAGGATCTGAGGCGTCAGGGTTTGGATCGGGGTTATTGTATTAATTCACTTCACGTTCTCACTATCAAAGAACTTTTATTTGAACTAAACACTTGACGTTATCTTTATTTTCACAATATTACACTTTCTAGTTACTTAACTAGTTGAGCGGAAGCGATTACGTATAACTTCGCGAATTGCGCGCGCGACTGCGATAAGATGTTATAGATCGCACGCGGTTAGCGAGGTTACTCTTAATTAACGACTCGAGAGCGACTGCCGGGCGCGCCTCCTGCTCGGTTTTTATAGTATCGCTTTTTGGAAGTTCCTTGATCGGAAGGGGTGCCTGGCAACGGGCCCCCTCCCTCGGTCAAGAACCTAGGTGCAAGCAAAGTAAATTCAAAATCCTTCTGCTTTGCTTGCACGTTAGGCAATTTCGGTTCCGCGTGTATCTCGCAGCGTATGCGTTTTTACGCGGTCAGTGCCCGTCGTCAAGCGGATGTAATACGAATAGTTATATCTTTCAAGGATATAACAGACATTCTCCTTTGAATATTATTTATAATAAGGTCATCAATACAGTTTAAATGTTTACACGACATATATACATACAGTTGTTAACTAAACGTCTCAGTAGACATACGTGTTGTCACACTTATTCAATTTTATAGTGATGACTATCATATATATTTTATTATAATGACATCAAAAAATCTTGCATTTTAACATTTAACGTTGGTAAGTTTCGCATATATATTTTTTACACATTCTTCTGTGTGTCTGTCTGTCGTCTTGAGTTAATTGTTTCTATAGTTTAATAACTATTGTAAATTAATTTTACGATCAATTAAAATTAATATAATATTAATCAAAATTAATATTGGTCGCTAGTGGTTTTCTAAGCTTAAATTAATTTTATTTTTATTGTATTTTATTTTTTAATTTATTTTATTTTATTTTGTGTCTAGTATTACATTTTCCGCTTTTATGTTTATTAATTTACAATAATTTTGCGGATTTTATATTTTGTATTATTAATTCGTTTTTATCATTGTTTATTGTATTATTTCAATTGTGAAATTATTATTACAGTGTTCATTTGACAAGGACTTGAACCAAACGTAATGAAGAAGATCTAATAGATTAATATATTTTTTGCTCAGTTTGGTCGTCTACAATTTTTTTCAAAGATTTTCATTCTTATGATTACTATTCACGTTCTCAACATTCTTATATTCATAATCAATTTTTAATTTTTTTAATTACCGATATTTTTTTGTCTGTTTGTAACATTTAAGAAAACGATAAACTTGCGACAAACTGACATATAATTATACCAACGAAGGTACTGTTTAATGATAATGATTCGACCATACGGGCTGTGATCCTTTTCAAAAATACAGTGGAAACATCCTAAAAAATTGATATACATGCAATCAGAATCACCAATTAAAACAAACCATGAACAGCAAATTAGAGACTTACAATGAGTTACAGCATATCGTCTTTAAGATGTAAGTATAAATTTATGCTTTGGAGAGATTTAACTTATGACAAGAAAATAATTTATCCGTTTCGCTTATGTCATCTTGCCTTGACAGAACACACAATACTAACAATAATATTCACGCCAAAAAATATGTCAAAGGTTACATCAATTTCTAAACAATCATACATCGTGCTAAAACTTTCTGTGTCTTTTTGTAAATTAATTGTGGAATTTAATTTCTTAATAAAGTACATTTCGGCAATTTCTCTTTTTCTTCTATTATTTTCTTTATGCAGGATTGAAGGATTAGACCAGTCGAATTCATGGCCCATATTAATTCTGTGCTCGCTAACAACAGAAAAATTACTCGTCTTAATATTGCGTCAATGTTCGTTAATCCTTGTACCAAGATGTCTTTTTGTCTGCCCTACATAATTAGAGTCACAATCATTACACGTGATACGATAAACTACGCCGGTTTGTTTTTATTAGTATCTAAATTATCTTTCCCGGTTTTTATTAAACAATTTAGTTTTTTGGGGATGGTAAAAATTACGTTAAGATTCTTTTTCTTTAGAAATCTATAGATGTCATTAGAAAACCGATTACAATATGGAATGATAATGAAATTATCCTTCGAAACATCTGTCGGATTCACATTTAAAATTTTTTGATCCACATTGCTTATCGGGTGTGACAATTTGTGGGTTCTATCATTAACATATTTATTAATGAGATTATCCGGGAAACAATTGTTTTTCAATATGTTCTTTACAATTGTTAAATTCGAGTCGTGAAACCGTTTATTAGATAAAAGTATTGCATGGTCGACTAGATTAATAATGGTATTAATTTTATATTTCATCGGATTGATTTGAGAAAAAATTAATATATCTTCCTGAGAATGTTGGTTATCTGTACCAATTAGTTATAAGCTTATTGTCATCCCTACAGACAATTGTATTTAAAAAATTGAGTGAACTATTAGTTTCAGTCTCATAAGTAAAAGTTAATCTCAGGTGATAACTATTAAACGCTTCGCCTACCTCTAACAGTTTGTCATTAGGGAGGACCATGAATATGTCGTCTACATATCTATAAAAACGAGCTTCCGGTTCCGGTAAGAGAGTGAGTGACAGGTGTGTGAAAGCGTGGCAGGTATTTGTAAGGAAAGAGTGAGAAAAAGGGGTGAGGTGAATAGGAGATAAGAGGTGAGAGGGTGTAGAAAAAAGAGGAGGAGAGATTGAAAGGATAGGAGAGGATAAAGGGGTAAGGAGTTAGAAAGGAGAAAGTAGGAAAAGGTGAGACACGTGGACACGTAGACACGTGGAAGAAAGAGAGTAGAGGAGAGTAGGTGTAGGGAGTAGGTGAAAGTAAAAAGATAGGGAATTCACTAGGGAATTCACTAGCGAGTTGGAGCGAGTTGGAGCATAGAGTAGGTGAATCGAAGAAAGAAAGCGATAAGAGGGAAATGATTAATGAAGAGAATATTAGAGATAGGAGGATAGAGATCAATAGAGATAGGATGTTAGAGGAAGGGGGAAAAAAGGGAGATGAGGAAGAAATAAAAAAGAAGGCAGGGAGGCCGAGAAGAGTAGAGGAGTTAGGGAAGGAGAGGAGGAGCAGTATGGGATGTATAGAGGATTTTTTGAAAAGGAAAAGAGAAGAAGGGGGAGAGGAGGATAAGGAAGAAAAGGAAAGAAGCCTAAGAAGGAGCAAGAAGACAGAAAGGCTGAATAGAGAGATAGGGGGGATAGAAAAGGAGGAGTTAAGGAGAATGATGGAAGAGATAGGGGAGAAGATAACAGAGAAGTTAGGCGAGGAAATGAGAAAATTGAAGATAGAAATTTGGAAAAAGGAGGGGAAGGAGAGTTTTTATAATAGGAGGGGTTCGATGGATGAAAAATTAGATGGTCTTAGTAAACAAAATAAATTAAATAATAAAATATCCGTCCTATCCAATATTTTTCCCCTACAAAAGAATTTTCTTAAAGGGCCCCATGTAGTTCAGTTTTTTTTTTTTTTAAATTTTTAAAAAACAAAATTTCAACATTCAAATTTTCCCAAACATTGCAATCCCCAAAATCAAAGGAAAAAGACAAAAAAAAGAAAACTTTATTTCTTTTTAAAAAGAAAAAATTTATTTAACTTAAAAACAACATTTTAAAAAATAAAAATAGGGGTTCCGGCCCCGGTAAAGAGTAAAGGGACAGGGTGTAAAAGGGGGGGGCAGGTATTTGTGAGAAAAGTGAGAAAAAGGGGTGAGAAATGGAAAATAGAGGTAGAGGGGGGTAGAAAAAAGGGAGGAGAGTTTTGAAAGGTAGGAGAAAAAAAGGGTTTTAGGATTAGAAAGTAAAAAAAGTAGGAAATGAACACGGGGACCGTAAACTGAAGAAAGGAGAGGTGTAGGGAAAAGGTGGGCTTTTAAGAAAAAGAAGGAATTCAAAGGGAATTCACTAGGGGTTTGGGGAATTTGGAGCATAGAGTGGGTGAACAAGAAAAGAAAGCGTAAGGGAAAATGTTAAAAAGGGGAATATTAGAGAGGGGAAATAAGCCAATAGGATAGGAGTTAAGGAAGGGGAAAAAAAAGGGAGTGGGGAAAATAAAAAGAAGGCAGGGAGGCCAGAAGAGTAGAATTAGGGAAAGGGAAAGGGGAGGAGCAGTGGGGGGTGTATAGGGGATTTTTTAAAAAGGAAAAGAGAAAAAAGGGGGGGAGGGAGGATAAGGGGAAGGGAAAGAACCAAAGAAGGGCAAAAAAAAAGAAAGGGCTAATGAAAAGGTAGGGGGGATAAAAAAGAGTTTTAAGGGGATGTGAGGAAAAGGGGGAGAAATAACAGAAAGTTGGCGGGAATAAAAGTTAAGAAGAAATTTGGAAAAGGAGGGGGAATGGAGAGAAAAAGAAAAAATTAAAAAAAAAGGAATAGAGACCCTGGAGAAGAGATGAAAATTTGGAACAGGAAGGAAAAAGGGAAAAAAGGAGGTAAAAAGAGAGGGGGGCAAAGGAGGGAGAAAAGGGATAAAACAGACAAAAATAAAAAGTGAAGGGACATAGGAAAGAAATTAAAATAAAGGAAAGAGAAAAAGAAATAACTAAGTAATAAAAAGAATGGGGGAAGGGGAGGAAGGGTAAAGGAAAAGTAGAGAATTAATGAAAGAGATAGGACGAAAGCAGAGATAAATGATAGGATTTTAAAGGAAGGGGGAAAAAGGAAGGTAAATGGGGGTATAAACAGGATAAGAACAAAAAAGACATAATGGAGAAAGGGATTTTAAGAGGAAAAGGGTGAGAAAAAAAGATTTTTAACTGGGAAGAGAGAAAAGTAAAATGGGACAAATGGAGATCGGGGAATAAAAGGGGGAAAAGGAACAAGTATGGACGACTAGGAAGGTTTTAAAAAAAATGATTATGGTAATGGGAAGGGGAAAAAGGTGTGTTAAAAAACGGGAAAAGGGGAGAAATTAAGAAGGATAAGAAAAATGGGGGGAAAAAAGGGGGTATAAAGACAGGGGAGGAAAAAAAGGTAAAAGAAGGAAAAGAGAAAGGGGAAAAGGAGGGGGGGGAGAAAAATAAAAAGAGAAAGGAAAGGAAAAAGGGAGACGGAGGCGAAGGAGAAAAGAAAGGAGAAAAGGGAAAAAAGGGGGAGAAGTAAGAGGGGAAAATAGAAGATATTTTTTTGGAAGGGGGCGGGTAAAATAAGGAAAAAAATTTTGGGAAAGGAAAAAAGAAGTTTGGGAGGTGGGGGTGATGAGGGAAAAACATGATAAGGAAAGAGGGTGGGGGCATTAAAAAGGGGTTCCAAAAGGATATAAGGGGAAAAAGCAACAGCAAAGGAAAAAAGAAAAAAAAAAAACCGATGGGGGAATATCATGGGGGGGAGAAGGGGGCAAGAAAAGATCAGGAAGGGAAAAAAGGCGGAGGGAAAATAATGGCGTTTTAGAATAGGAAGGAAATGGAGGTAATAGGCGTAACATCAACGGGACAGGGAAAAGGAAAATTTTGGAGAAAAAATTAAGGAAGGGAGGGAAAAGAAAAAAGAAAAAAAAATGGCGTTTTTGGGGAGAATTTCAAGAAAGGAAGTAAAGGGGGGGAGGATGGGGGGGGGAAAAAAGAAGAAAGAAATCGAAAAAAAAAATTTAATGAAAAGGGGAAAAGTTGATAAAAATTTGGGAAGAGGTGGGAGGGGAATTTTTAACAAAAGAAAGAGGGGTGGGAAAAGGGGGAGTCACATAAAAGGAGGAAGGGGGGGAATCGGTAATGTTTACGTGGTGGGAGGGGATGAGAAAAGGGAAAGGGATAAAAAATGGGGGGGGGAGATAACATAGAATGGGACCATCACCCTTGATTGTAAGTAAAAAAGGAAGCTGAAAGGGAAAAAAGGGGGGAGGGAAAAGGAATAAAAAAAAAGGGAGATGGCAAAGAGGGGAGGAAAAAGAAAAAGAGAGGAAAAAGGGGGAAAAGGGGGGGAAGGGGGGGTTTAAAAAACTTAGGAAAAAATGGGGGGAAAAAAAAAAAAGGAATTTGAGAAAAGGGAAAAAAAAGGAGGGGAAAGGGGAAAAAGGAAATGGGGGGACGGGGGAATGTGGGGAGAAAAGGAAGAATGGGGAAAAAAGTTAAGGAATAGGGAAAAAAAGGGGGAGGAAAATATAAAAAAGTGGGGGCGGAAATAGGCTAATTGTAAAGAAAAAAAGGAGGAGAGGCTAGAGGGTTTACAAGGGCTTAGGGGCAAGAACAAAGGGAGAAGTATGGAAAATTTTAAAACGGGGAAAGGAAAAAGAGAGAAAGGTGAATGAGGAATAAAGCGGGGGAATGGAAGGAATACTTCATGGATTATTGGAGGATGAGATAAAATTTTTGTAAGAGGAGGAAAAAAAAAAGGGAGAGAGTGAGGAGCGGGGAAATAAGCAGGGAGGAAGTGAAAGGATGCTGGGAAAACTGAAGAAAGGAAAAGCCGGGAGGGGGGATACCGGTGAGTATGGAAATTTGGGGGGAGGGGGTAGAAGAGTTGGTAGGGAAAATGTGCAACAGAGTATGAGAAAAAGGATGCCGGGAGGGGGGAAAAAAGGGTAAAGGCCCTTTTGAAAAAGGGGAAGGGGGAATAAAGTAAAAACTATGAGGAGTGATTTTATCCAAGCAACAGATATACGTGGGTTTTAAAATAAAGTTAAAAAAAAAATGGAGGGGGAAAAATTGATACCGGAGAGTCGACAGGATTTAGGAAGGGAAATGGGGGGTGATGGATAGTACTAGGGTTTTGAACTTCTGGTAAAAAAGGGGTAAATAAAAGGGGAGGAAAGGAGTCGCGGCATTTAGGGCCCTGAGGCGGCTTTTAATTCGGTGATGGGGAGGTTTAATGGGCAAAAAGGGGGGGGGAGTGAGGGAAGGATTAAGGAGTGGGATAAAAGGTGTCCCGGGAAAACGGGGAGAAAGGGTAAAGGGGGAAGGGGAGGGAAAAAATTTTTTTGGACGGAAGGGGGGTGAGGCAAGGTTCCCCAATGATCCCCCTTATTCATTTTACTGTAGCGGATTAGAGGAAGTCAAAAAAAAGGGGGTTGGGGGGGGGGGTGAAACTGGGGGGAAAAGGGTCTTGTTTGGCGTACGCGATGATATGGTCTGTTGCGGAGGATGAGGGGGGAGAAAAATTGTTGGGGAATAAAAAGTTATAGGGGACAAAAAAAGGGTTTTGAGGTGAATTGGATAAAAAAAAGGTAATGGGGGAAAAAAGGGAGGGGGAAAAGAAAAAGGGGAGTGGAGAGGGAAAAGGAAAAAGTTAGAGAAGTAAAAAATTTTCACTTTTTGGGATAAGTACAGAGGACGGGGGGCAGGGGGCGCGGGTAAAGAACAGTTTTGGAAAGGGACGTGTAAAAGGGGTGGGGGGGGGGAAGGGGGAAAGGGAAAAGGTTTGCAGGAGAAACGATGAAAAGATATGGCTAAGGAAATTTTGTGGGGACGGTTTTGGGGAATATGGGGGGGAAAATATGGGGAGGGAAAGGAAAGGGGGAAAGGGGTGGAGGCCTTCGGGAGCAAGGATTAGGTGGACTTTAGGAGAACTGGGCACGCCGGGGTATATGGAAGAAGGAATGGGAAAAAGAAAAAATTTAAAAAGGCGGGAAAGGGGGGCGGTAGGGTATAAAGGGAAAATTTGGGGAAAGGGAAAAGGGGGGAAGTTTACGAGAAAATTTTTTTTGAGGTTTGAAAAAGGGGATGAGGAAAAAGGGAAACATGTGGGAAAGGAGGGGGAAAAATTCTGGGAAGAAAGAGGAAAGGGGGGAAAAAAGAGGAGAAAAGGGGGGGAAAGGGAAAGGGGAAAGTAATGGGGTGGGAACGAAAACGGGAAAAGGCCAAAAGGAGGAAATGGGGGAGGATAAAATCGAATATAATAATGGAGGGGGGAATAAAGGGAGGAGGGTTTTCCGGGAAACCTAAAAGGATGGGGGAAAGTAAGGAAAGGTTTAAGTTCGAATGAACATGAGTAGGGGGGGAAATTCGGGGAGAAGAGGGGAAAAGAAGATGTAGGGTTAGGGGGGAAGAAGATAACAGGGGACATGTAAAGGGAAAATTTGGGGGGGGAAGGGGGAGAAGGGGAAACTGGTGGGAAAAAGGAATTTGCAGAAGGAGGAAAGGGGGAAGGAGGATGGAGAAATAAAAAAAAGAGGGAAGAGGGAGAACGGAAAGAAAGGGGGGAGGGGGGGGGAAAAGGAGGGGGAAGTTTTAAGGAAAATAAGGTATGAATGAGGTGGGGGAGATTTTGGGGGAATCGGAAGCCGAACGAAGCGAAGTTAGGGACGGCTCTTTTCTTTTAAAGAAGATAAGTGGGTTAAGGTAAATTTTTAAGTTTTGAAAAATAGAAAAGGGTGAGATAAAGTAATATAAGTAAGATTTAAAGAGTTTTGAAAGGGGTTGGGGGAACGCTCCTTAAAAAGCGCCTTAAATCCCTTGGGGGAGAATAAAGAATTAAATTTGAAAAAAAATAACCCTAATTATATTCAAATAAATACACAACATTTTATAAACAAAAAAATTTTGGTTTATAAATTTATCTATGTTAAATTTGAAAGCATAAATATTTTATTGAATTGGGGCAAAACTTTTTTGTTTTTTCCAATAAAACTGTTTTAACTATTGACTTCATAAAAAATTTAGAGTAAATTTAAAAAACTCCTACTAACAACTTTTTACTATCAAAAAGAGCTACAAATTTTAACTAAATTTTCCTAATTATTCTTATCCGCGTAATAACCATAACATTTTAATAAAATTAAATTTGAAACAAACAAATTTTTAAAAAAAAAACCCAAATCTCATTTTGACCAAGGAAAAAAGGAAATGTCACGTTCCTTTAACAAAATGAATCATAAAAAAAATAAAAAATATGCTAAAGATAATAAAATCATTTTTGAACAAAGATTCACTGGGGGAAATTAAAAACCATAGCCCAAGTCTTCATGCTTTTTGATTTGGGGCCCATCAAAATTCCTTGAGGACAAAAAATAGACATGTGTTCGCGAAATAAAAGCCTTTCCACTCAATAAGGAATGGTCCTTTTTTGGCAAATTAAAATTGATTTTGGGGGGCCCAAATTTTTGTTCGATAGGTGTTTTTTCAGTGGTAAACGCGAACTTCCCCATTTTACGGCGAGCGACAAAAGCTTTTCCCGGAGAGGAAGCGCGACTAAACGTTCGCGATTTTTATTAAATTAAAAAAACGAAATGTCTCGTAAAATTTTATTATTAATCTTCCAAAAATTAAAAAATTTTATTTTTTTCTTACCTAGCTTTTTTAATAACAAAAATTTAAAATTAAAAAGGTATTTAAATTTTTTTTTATAAGAATGGAGGGGGCAATAAATAAAAAATAAATCTTAAAAAATAAATCAAAACCTATAATGTATATATGGGCCCAATAGAGTTTAACGCGATGTCTTTTTGTATGGGGAAAATTAAATAGGGGAAAAGTATCCCTTTTGGTTGGGGTTCCCAATTTCCCGTTTCCTTTTTAACTTAATTTTTGCACGCAAAAAGAATCGGTTAGGTTCATTAGCCGATAATACATATATATGTAGGGAATTTGAGACCCCAAAATTTTAAATTGTAAAATTCTTAAAAAAAAAATGTTTATTTTAATATGTATTTTTAAAACTTTTCTCTTTAACAGAAAATTAATGACATAGATAGGAGTTGGGGGATAGCATGAAGACTAATGAACCATCCTCCCGCAAAACCTTTAAAAAAAATTTAAACAGATTTGTAAGATTTTAAAACAATTTTCAACCAAAAATTTTTTACGATAAAAAACTACATTTAAGATCTAGTGTAGACTTCTTCCCAAGGCAATGGGTTCCTAAAATACATAAAAGGTTTTCCCCTTGTGTCATTGGTATCATTGAAAAGCCCTTATATTCTATAGACATTTTTATCATACACTTTAAAAAAAAACTTACACGCCAAAAGTTATGTCGAAAAAAGTTTTTTTTGTCGAACCCCCCCCTCCAATATGAAATTAAACGAGGGTTTTATTTAATTCATTTGGTGTGGTACCTTGTTCACGAACGTTCCGGTAGAATTGGATTAAAAGGAATTTAAACAGATATTTAAATAAAAAAATCAAAATATTCCTAGAAAGAAATTTTTGGGCATGGGAAAGTTTGTATTACCTCACATGTTTTAGTTTGATGGGTCTTTTTAAAAAAACATTTTTTGGGAAATCCCTGGGGGGCCCCCTATCCTTAAAAATCGCGGGGTATATAAAGCAAGATTTGAGAATAAAACTCTTTTTAAATTAATGAAAAAAATTACCATTTATTAAATTTGTGGCGAATATTTTTGGCAGCAAAAAAAAATTTGATTAAAAAAATAAAAATTTCACTGCTGGTTTTAAAAAAAAAAAAACTTAGATAGATTTTACGTTTTTTTTTTAAAACCTTTTTTATAAAATAGGACAATTTAATTTGATAAAAAAACCCCTTTTTTACATCCTAAATTTCAAAAAAAAACCTGAAATTGAATGACACTTTTTGGAAAAAAAGGATCTCCCGTCTTTTTTTTTAAACATGTTAGATCAGGAAAAAAAATTAATTTTTTACAAATTATGCATAAATACTGTTGATAAACTAAATTAAAAAAAACCATGTAAATTTTATAGCATTCCTTTTTTAAAATTTTTAAAAAAATATCGTAAGTCCTTTCGGAATCAGTTTTTTCAGGGGGTTTTTAAGTGTTTTTTAAAAAAGGCTTTGAAATAAAAATTTAAGGGGGAAAAAGGATCCAAATCCCAAAATGTAAAAAAGTTTAACAAAAATCGAATGCAAAAAAATGCTCACATTATTTGGGCAAAAAAACACGTTTCATACGGGGGAAAAAAGAACATAGGACGAATATAAAAAACCGAGACAAAACACAGGGTATGGTCAACAATGTGGAAACCAACAAATTTTACGGGTATCCCAAACACGAAAAAAAAATTATTTTTAAAAGATTGTCTGGGATATCTTTGTACTGAAACAACACCAATTTAAAGCGACAAAAATAGCGAATTAAAAATAATTTTTCAAAACGCCCAACAAGCCCAAAGCCAAAAATTAATTTTTCGGAACTGTTTTTGGTCTCCTTTTAGTTTCGGTTAATTTATATAGGGAAAATTTTTGTTCAAAACCAAAGATACTTTTTCCGAAAATTTAATTTTTTTTGCTTGGGCCCTTTTTGGCCATTTTAGAAAAATCATATTTATATTCTTTAATTGAAGCGATAAAAAAAAAAATTTTTTTGAAAAAAGCGAATTTTGATTCTTATACTTTCCTTATTAGATTTTGGGTCGTAAATTTTAAAAAACTTTAAAGGGGGTGCCGGGGCACTTTACCGGGCCAACCCATTTTTTTCAACACCAAGAAGTTTTTTTGCTTTTAAAGAATAACAAAGCTTTTTTTGATTAAAGTTAATAATAAAAAGGAGGAAACTTTCGAATTTTATAAAAAAAAAAATTTTTAAAAACGTTTTTTTTCTGGGTTTCCGTCACGTTTTTTTTTATCAAAAAAAATTTTTCCCAAAAATTAATTTACAAAAAACTTGAAAATTAAATAATTTTTTCAAAAAAAAAAAATGGGTTTTTTTTTTATAAAGGGTTTTAGTAAAAAAAAGCTTCAAACCCCCAAAAAAACCCTTTAAATTTTTTACATTAATCTTGTCACATTCTAAATAAGTTTAAAATTTTTTTAAAAAAATTTTTTTTAGGTGGGTTTTTCATATTTTTTTGGGAAATTTTTATTGTTTTTTCAGTTCTTTTTTACTTTTTATATTTTTTTCAAAAGGGCATTTTTAAATATTTGATTTGATAAGGGCAAAACCCCCTGGCCAAAAAGGTCGTGAATTTTAAATAATGCACTTAATTTGCCAATTTGGGTTTTTTAAAATTCTCCCCACAATTAAAAATTTTTCCCGATGGTTCTCTCTTTTTATATATTACATGTCCTCAACAAATGTCCACAGTAAAACTTTATTTTTTTTGGATCATTCAAGCCCCCAAAAAAAGTCACGATCCCCAAAAAGTCTTTTAAAAAAAGGAAAAGAAAAAATTTCCCATAAATAAATAAATTTTAAAATTTTTGAAGATAAAAATTTTTAAATTTTTTAAACCATAATATTATGAATTACTTTATAAAACTGTCCCATAATTTAAATCATAAAAGTGTTTTTCCCCCCGCCCTTTGCGGTAAAAAAAGGCTACATTAAATCTTGAAAAATTTCTTTTTTTCGTTTCCGCCGCTAAACAGCAACGAAATTGGAATTTTTCTTTTACTGGTATTAAAAAAAATTTACATGGGGTTTATCATAGAAAAAAAATAAAAAAAAATTAAATGTATAAAAAATAAAAATTAAATTTTTTAAAAAAATTTAAAATTTTTTTTAATTATTTTTTTGATTTTTATTTTTTATAATTTTTTTCCCCAAATTTTTTAATATTTCCTATTGTATGTGGGGGCTTTACGTTGAAAAATTTTTTTTAGAAGGGCCCAAAAAATTAAACAAAAAATGGGGAAAAAAAAATGTGAAAAAAAGGGTAAAGATTTTTTTTTCAATTTAAAAACAAAGCTTTGGGTAAAAAATTTTTTTTTAAATAACTGTTTAAAAATTTTAAATTTTATAAATTTTTGTTTCTTTTTTTTTTTTATTTTTTTAAAAAATAAAAAAGGGATTAAACATTGAAAAAACCCAAATTTTAAAAAAAAAGTATCCTTTAAAAATTTACTATTCGAATTTAAAAAATTAATTTTTTTTTAAAATTTTTTGTAATAAAAAATTTTGTTTAAATCAAGTAAAAAAAAATACTTTTTTTAAAAAATTTATTCTTTTGAAAAAAAAAAGATTCGCTGGCTATTTTTTTTTAAAAACTAGAAAAAAAACTCGATACTTCAGCCTTTTTTTGAGTACCAATCTAAAATATAATTCTCTAAATTTTTTTCACGTAAAACAGGGTGCCTGTTTTTACATAGGGGTTGTTGGTCTTTTTTTTTTTTTAAAAATTTTTTTTGCAATATTTTTCTTTTTTTCGTAATTAAAAATTTTTAAAAAAGTTTTTGTAAACAATTGAGGGAAAAAAAATTTTTAAAAAAATTTTTTTATTATAGCTCAAATTTTTGGGCAGTTTTTTTTTATTTTTTTTTTTCATTTTTTGGGGAAAATGCCCCGTTTAAATCAAAAAAGAATAAAGGGTTTAAATATTTTGGTTTTTATTCTGAAAAAAACCCAATTTTTATTTATTATTGCTTTTTTAATTTCCTCTTTTTTTTTTCTTTAAATTTCAAAAAATTTTTAAATATTTTGTAAAAAAAATATTGACTATCAGATAAAAAGTACATGAAAAATTTTAAAAATCCAAGGAAATTGAAAAACTGTAAGAAATTTTGGGGACGCCCCCGAACGTAATGCGGACGTGAAAAGTTCCGGCCCTTTTTGAATGACTCAGCATGAAAAAAATAAAAAAAAAATTCAAAAAATGAATTTTCTATTGTCAAGCGCTTTTCCCTTGTAAAAATTTCCTTTTTGGGGTATCTGTCACTTTCCAAATCTTTAAGTAAGCAAAAAAAAAATTTTGGTTTTAAGAAAACACATTTTGGGGAACACTCTATGGTTAAAGGATCCCAAAGGAAATTTTTTTTTCTGTAACTGGAAAATTTTTTTTTTTATTTGATTTTTTTTTTTTTATATATTCTTTTTGGGTTTATTTTTTTTTTAAAATTTTGAGGGATTTTTTTTTTACTTGATCCTCTGCTCCCAAAAATTTTTTAAGAGACATTTTGCTTGCATTTTTTTTTTAAATCTTTAATTTTAATTTCTAAAAAATTCAAATGCAAGTCTGGTTCTTAAAGAGAGAGAGAAGTTTTTGTCTTCTTAATCTCTCTGGAAATTATTTTGTTTTTTTTTCACAAACATCAAAAAAATTTTTTAATTTTTTTTTTGATTTTTTTTTAAAAAAAAAGGGATTTGAAGATAAAACTCTCAGGTTTTTTTTGGGGAATATTAAAGCAAATATTTTATGCAGAAATTTAAAAAAAATTACGATTTTTTCTTTTTTGACTCCCCAAAATAAGGGTTTCTTGCTTCTTGAAACTTAGGCGGGACACTAAGGGAAGGGAATTTTTTTTTTTAAAATTTTTCCCTAAAAAAATTTTAGTAATCGGGACAATATGGAAAAAATTTTTTAAAGATTTTCTTAAAAACTTATCACAATAAAAAAACCCTTATAGTACATAAAAAATTTTAGTATTACATAGTAATTTTTTTATGTAGGGAAAATTTGAAAAAACCTCGAAATTTTTTTTTTTTATTGTTTGGGGAAATTTCTTTTTTTATTGTGGAAAAAATTTTAAAACGAGAAATTTTTTAAAATTCTTCCCAAAATTTGGGTTTTCCAAAAATTCCCCTGATTTTCAGGTAAATTCAAAGAAAAAATTTTTTTTTTTACCGTTTTGGGTATAGTTTTTTTATATTTGCACTTTAAAACCCGTTTTTTTTTTGGGTTTTATTTTTTAATTTTTTTATTATTTTTTATTGAAAATTTTTAATTTTTTAATAATATTTTTGGCCAAAAAATATGTTTTCCTGTAACCATTTCATAGTTTTCTTTCTTCCCCTTTTTTTTAAAATTAAAAAAAAAATTTTTTACTTTTTAATTTCCGGTCTTTTGTTTATTATTGATTTATTTCCATTTCGAAAAAATTTTTCCCCCTGTGACCACACCAAAAAAGAAAATATTTTAAAAAAAAATGGGTTTTTTTAAAAAAAAAACTTTTCCGTAGAAAGCATTGTAAAAATTTTAGAATAATGGTATTATTTTTTGACACAAAAAGCAGGTTTTTTTAATTAAAAAATTCTTGCATTTGGTTTTTTAAAATGTGTGTTTTTTAAAAATTTTAGAGGGAAAAAGTTTCTGGGAAAAATAAAACTGTTAGAGCCCCTTTTTTTGCTTAATTTTTTTTGATTACTCGAAAAGGTTATTCTCTTTTGTTTTTTTTTTTAATCGCAAGGGATTTGCCTTTTTTAAAAGCTGTATATGTGATCGAATTTAAAAGAAAAAAAGGAAAAAAAAACTCCCTTTTTCTTCTCTTTTAATTTTTTTTTTACATTACCCGTTAAAAAAATTTTTATTAAAAACAAATATAGCCCAAACAGTCCCCCGAAATTTTTTTGTTAAATTTTAAAAAAAATACGGAAATTAAAAGGAGACCAAATACTGGGGTTTTTAAAATTTTAACAAAAAATAAATGAAAAAATTTTAAAAATTTTTTAAATAAATTTGATGTAAATTTAAAAAACTTTAATGTAAAAATTAATTAAAAAAATTTTGTTTTTAGATTTAATCCTTTTTTCGTAAATTTTAACAGATAAATCTTGTCAAAAAAAAAGAAACATTTTTTTGTGTAAAATAAAAAAGAGGGTTTTTTTTCATTTTTTTCCGTTTTTAAAAAATTTAAATTTAAGTTAATTAAACAAAATTTGTTTTAATTTTTAAAAAAAAAAAATTTTTTTAAAAGGGATTTTTTTAACAAAAAAACCCACAAATTTTTTAAACTGTTATTTGACAAATAGCAAAAAGGTAAAAATAAAAAAATGGAAAAAAAGAATTTTTTTGGGAAAAATTTTAAATTTTTGGGTTACGACAAAAAACCCCAAAAATTTTTTCCCCCAAACGTTTCGACTTCCACCGGGAAAAAAATCTTTTGCTTATCATATTTTTTTTTGCGGGGGAAAACCGCATATATTTAAAAAAGATTTTTTTTTGAAGAAAAACTCCCAGAGCCACCGTTTTTGGGGCGATTTGTAAACCCCCGGAAAATTTTTTAAAAAATTTTTGGGTGTTTTTTTTTGGGTTTCTTTGATGAAAAACAGCCCCCCCTTGTGAAATTAATCCCCCTTTTTCCGTTTGGGTTAAATGCCCGAAAAAGTTCTGATTTTTTTTAAAAAATTTAGAATTTTCTCCAAAAAATGAAAAAAAAAAATTATAATAAATTTTTGTGAGTAAAAAAAAAAAATTTATAAGTAGTAAATATTTTTTTGGATTTCTTTTTTTGGGTTTTTTTAAAAACAGTTTTTTTAAAAAAACTTTTAA
The DNA here is from genome assembly GCF_048542155.1 of Nylanderia fulva. Classification (NCBI taxonomy): domain Eukaryota; kingdom Metazoa; phylum Arthropoda; class Insecta; order Hymenoptera; family Formicidae; genus Nylanderia; species Nylanderia fulva. The sequence goes on along the minus strand of NW_028190367.1, from coordinate 57,648 downwards.
AAAAATTGGGGGAAAATTTTTGGAAAAAGGGGAAAATTTTTTTTTTTTTTGTATCGAAAGGGTTGAAATTGAATGTAAAAAAAAAAATTTTTTTCTCCCTTTTTTTTGGGGAACCCCTAAAAAATTTTTTCTATATATTTTCTTTGAAAAAAAATTTTTTGGGTTTTTCGAAAGTTAAAATAAAATAATAAAAAACCATAAGACAAAACCCAATTTGTTAAAAAATGGGCAGAATTAAAAATTTTTTTTTTTTTAAAATTATATTTTTTTATTTATTTTTTTATTTAATTATCATATTTTTTTCTATTTTTATAATTCCCCCCTTCAGGCTTAGGATGGCTTCCGGTTACAAATTTTTTTTCAAGCGAAATTAAAATTAGAATTAAACATTTTAAAAAAAAAAAACTACAATACAATCAAAAAATTTAAAACTAACATTACGAATTTAAAAACCCAAATTAAATTTTAAAATAGATATTCCAATATAATACTTAGCTTATTAATACGTATTTTTATTCAAAAACAAAAAAAAAACTTTAAATAAAACAAGTTTTAAAAAAATATAATACAAAAAAAAAAATAAAAGTTTTTATTTTCATTGTAAAAAAATTGATTTTTAATTTTTTTCCCAAAAAAATTTGGTCTTTGAAAAGGGGAAAAAGTGGAAAAAAAAAAAAACTGGAAGTGGGGGAAGAAGATATAGAAGAGGAAAAAGGGGATAAAAACCTAAGGGTTAAATGCAATAGAATGGGGGATGGAAAAAAAAAAAACCCTAAAGGGGGAAAAGGGAAACCCGGAAATGCTTTTTTAAATTTTTTTTTCTCATTTTTTTTTTTTTTTGCTTCAAAAAAATTTGCAAAAAAAGTCACAGAGACTATTCGAGAAAAAAAATTTTTTAAATTTTTTTATAAATAATAAAAATATTTTTTTAGGGGAACCAAAAAAGTGTTTGGGGCTAAGTTGTTTACACGAAGAGAATTTTTTTTTTGAAATTTTCCCAAAAATCATGGAAATTGTGAGATGAAATTTTAAAGTTTCTCTTTTAAAATTTTTATCACAAAAAAAAAAATTTTAATATTTTTTGGGGGTAGATTTAAAACAGAGAAACTCTTTAAAAATGCTCCAAAAAATATTTTTCACATTTCATGTTTTTTTAAAGGAAAAATTTTTAAAAAAAAAATTTTTTCTGTGTAGACTTTCAAATTTTAAAATAATAAAATACTTATAAAAAGAAAATTTCCCCCAATTTTTCGGTTTTTTTCTAGTTTGTAAAAATTCTATCCCTTTAAAACTTTTTTTTTTTTTTTAAAAAGGGTTTATTATTTTTTTTAAATATAAATTTTTTTTTGGGAAAAAATTTTTTAAAAATATGTTTTTTTATTAAATTATAATTTTTGACCTTTTGGCCAACATGACTTTGAGAAAATATGTCGCGTATTAGTTTTCCCCCAATTTTAAAAAAATTTTTTATGTTCTATAAAAAATTTTTTTTAGAGATTTTTTTCCATGCAAAATTTTTCGTATTTTTTAAAAATTTGGGGCCAATGGCCCCGTCCTTTTTTAAATTTAAAAAATACTTTTTAAAACCCTTTGGTAAAGGGCCCCTTTTAAAGGGGTTTACACCCCTGTTTAAAAAAACTGTCCTTCTAAAAAGAACACCATTTTTTGGTGCTAAAATTTTTGGGTTTTTTTTTTTTCGAAAAATTTCGTGCGAAAAATTGGGCGCAAATAAAAAAAAATTGGGGAAATTTTTGTAAAAAAACTTTATATATTTTTACAGAATATATTTCTAATTGGTTTCAAAATAAGATTATTTGTGGCCCAAAAAAAAGATTTAAATTTTTACACCTTTCTTTTTTCGGTAAGGGTTTTTTTGACACTCCACACGCATATAAAAAAATTTAAAAACAAAAAGGTGACGGAAAAAATTTTGGGCTTTTAAAAAAATTTTAAAAATGCATATTTTTTTAAAAAAAGAACCGTTTTTTCGCAAAAAAATAGAAAACTTTACAAAAAATTTTTTTTCTTTTGGTTTGGGAAATTTCAAGAATGTTTTTTTTTTCTTATTTTTTTTAATTTTTTTTGACAAAGAAAAATAAAAAAAGGATAAAAAATAAAAATTTTTGAAAAAAAAAAATTTTTAAAAATTTTCATGAAAAATTCAATGAATTTTCTAAAAGTTTTTTTCGTTTTTAAAAAACTTTTTTTATAAATTTAAAGGAAGAAAATTTTTTTTTTGAAAAAATTTGGGGTTTTTTTAAATTGGGAAAATTTTTGCGACCCCCTTTTCTGTAAGAAAAAAAAGAAATTTTTTAAACAATTTTTTCTCTTTTTTTTTGTTATTTCAAAGCACCTTAAAAAAAAATTAAAAATTTTTTGTGGAACCAAAGGGAAAACATTTTTTCATATTTAAAAAAGAATTAAAAAAGATCCCTTTTTATTTAAGCCGAAAAGGGGAAAAAAGGGGAAAAAAAGTCCATTGTTTTTTTTTTATTGGATTTTCATGGATTAAAATGACTGCCTGGGTCAGAATTTTACAAAAACGATTAATAAAATTTTTTATAGTTGGGTTTTTTTACGATTAGGTGCAAATTTTAAATTAAAAATTTTTTTAAAAAAAAAAAAGGTGCTTTAAACTTAAAATGACTAAAAGCAGAATGTTTGAAAATTTAAATTTTAAAAAAAATTACAATTTGTCTAAAAAATGGATTATTTATTTTTTTTGCAAGAATAATATTTTAATTTAACCCTTATGTTTTTTTTGGGGTTACAAATAATAACATGAAATTAATCACATTTTTTTGAAAAACATTTCTTTTGTGCTTATCGAAATTCAAAAAATTGATGTACATAAAAAAAAAATATTTGGAAAAATTACAGTTTAGGGGGGGGTTTTTTTTTCGACCAAAAAATTTTATGCAATTTTGTTACTCTATGGAAATTACAATTTTAAAAATTTTTATTGAAATACTTTTTTTTTTTTTAAATTTTTAAAAAATTTTTTAAAACGAAAAAAAATTAACCCCTTGGGAAAAATTTAGTAATCAAAAATTTAAATAACGTTTAAAAAAATGTAAAATATTTTCCCAAAAAATTTTGAAAAAAAAAAAAAAAATTTAAAATTTTAAAAATGTATTGTTTTTTACATAAAAGAAAAAATTTTTTACCTTTTTTTAATTTTTTTAATTAAAAATTAGGGGAAAAAAAAATTACATTTAAAAAAGTAAGAAATTTTTCCTTTCTGAAAAAAAAATTTTCCCCATATTAAAAACATGGATTTATTTCAGTGTAGTATCCCCATAAAATTACTTAATTTTATCATTACTTACATTATAGTTTTAGGGCTTGAAGAAAAATCTTTTAAAAAAATTTACCGATCAAGGAAAAAATTTGTTGTTGTAAAATTTTTTTTAATAAAAAAAATTTTTTTTATAGATATTTTTAATATTTTCAAAAGTAAAAAAAATTTTTTAAAAATATTTTAAGGGAAGTAAAAAAAAATTTTAAAAAACGTTATAAAAAAAATATTCAAAACGCATTGTTTTAAAAAAAACTTAAAAAATTTTGGGAATTTTTTTTTTAATTTTTTTAAATTTAAACTTTAAAATTTTTTTTAATTTTGCTTTTTATTTTTTAAATTACTTTTTAATTTTAATAATATTGTTGTTTAACTTTTTTTTTGGGGTTTTAAAGAAACTGCATCAGGTAAAGAAAAAAAAAGTTAATGATTTCCATAAATTTTTAGTTAAAAAAATTTGGGAAAAAATGATTTAATGTCAAAAAAAAAAACTAATTTTTTCGCTTATAGCGTGAAAAATGTTTAAAAAAAAAAGGCATTATTTTTCCAAAATTTTAATAAAGCGTTTTAAAAAAAACTTTACTAAAAATTTGAATGTTAAAAATATGAAAAAAATTTAATTTTAATAGGGTTTTTTTTTTTATAATAAAAAAAGTTATTTTTTTTAAAGGGACAAATTTGTATAAAAAAAATTTTTTTTTAATTTTTTTGCTTTTTTTTTTTTTAAATCTTTCGAGTTTGCATGTAAAAAATGTGTTAATTGACAAATTTTTTTAAAAACAAAATCATTAGTTTTTAATTGAAATATTTTAGTATTTAAAAAAAATATATGTTTTTTTTTTTAAATTTAAAAAATTTTTTTATTTTGGGGTTTTAAAAAAAATAATATTTAGTTAAAAGGTTTAGCCAATTTAAAAATTTTTTTTTTTCCCGGTGTAGAAAAAATACATTTTTAAAATGAAGATCATAGCTTAATACGAATCAAAAAAGTTCACGGGGGTTTTTTAAAAATTTTTTGGGGCAAAAGGGTTATCAAAGGGGGGAAATTTTATATCGTAAATTTTCCAACCCAGAATATTTAAAAGGGGTGAAGGGAAGGTTGAGAGCCCCGAGGGTTTTTCTGAATTTTCCCCCAGCATTTGACCCAAAAAACGAAGAAAATATCGATTGAAAAACCCTTTAAAACCGAAAATTAGAGTCTTAGTTCGCTAAATTGTCGAAAAAATTGCAAAATTTATGTTTTGAATCTTAATCTTTTTTTTTTTAAAAAAAAATATATTTTCGGGAATTTTTTTCAATAAAAAACCCATTTTTTCCCGTTTTAAAAAAAAATTTAAGACGTTTCCTCTAAAAATTTTTTGGGGGCCCTCTTTTTTTAAAATAGAAAAAAAAAATTTTGTATTATATAAATGAAAAATGAATCCCATATATTTTTTTTTTTTTTTTATAATTTATTTTTTTGAAATTTTTTTTACAAAAGCAGTCTAAAAATTACCTGATGAATCCCCTTATAATTTTATTTTTTATCAAAATTTTTTAAAAAAAATTTTTTATTTTTTTAAAAAAAATTTTTAAAATTTTTTATCTTTTTTTTATTAAAAAATTTTTTAAAAAAATGTAAGCACAACATATAATTATATAATATATAAAATATATATTATATTTTTTAAAATAAATTTATTTATTTTTATTTTATTAGGAAAGGACACTTTTTTTTCCCCATGCACTTAAAAATTAATTTTTTTAAAAACTTTTTTTTTTGGGGGTTTTTTTCATAAATTTCTTTTTTTAATTTTTTTCACTCGTTTTTTTGATCCGATGATTATCATTTTTGATTTATTAAAAAGGAAAGGGTCGCAGCAAAAGTGAAATCGGTAAAAAAATGACATCGTTTTTAAAAAATGATCAAAAAATATTTTTAGTAACCCTTTTTTGGGGAAACAGTTTTTTATTTTGTTTTTAAAAAATCGTTGAATAGACATTTTTTCCCTTAAAAAAACAAACCATACGTTCCCCAAATCAATATTTTTTAAAGGAAAAAAAAAGAAAAATTTTTCACTTTTTGGGAAATCGCTATGTTTTTCTGCCTTAAAAAATTATGAAACAAAAAAATAGTATTTTATAAAAAATATGTCAAAGACAGAAAAAACCACACAAAACGAGGAACCAAAAATTAAAATGTTAGAAAAAAAGATTTTTTTAAATTTATAAAAAAAATTTCTTTACAAATTTTTTTTTTGGGGGACAAAAAATTTTTTTGGGACGGGAAAAAAAAACCAAAATTGCATTTTTTTTTTTTTTTTTTTTAAAAAAACTCTTTGGAAATAACTTTTGAAATTAAATTTTTAAAAGGTTTTTTTTTTAATGTAAAAAACCCAAATTTTTTTGCCCCCGAAAAGATTTTTGTGAAAATAATTTACCCAAAAATTATTTTCCCCCAAAAAACTTTTTTCTAAAAATAAAAAAATAAAAAAAAAGAATAAAAAAAATAAATTCCCCAAAAACAAATTTTTTTATTCTTTTTGGGGACGAATTATTTGTTTAAATTTAAATTTAAAATCGAAAAAGCAGGCGAAATATGCGTTAGGGCCGACTCTGGGAGGGGAAAACGCTATGTTTTTTTTTTTGCTAACTTGGGGAAAAAAAAACTTTTGTTTAAAAATGCCGAATCCAAATTTGGGGAAGGGGGAGCTTAGGCGGGTCCGTCGTGGATAGGTGCAATTTTTTTGCATCAGTTTTTTGTTTGTAGCGGGGGGGACAAACAAAGGGAAAATAGGGGAGTTTGTAGCAATTTTTTTGGGGAAAAAATAGGTCCGACGCTCCCAGGTCCCAAACGAACGTTTTAACTTTTTTAAAGGGCAAAAATCTTGAAAATATCGGGTTTTGAGTATCATTTTTCTTGGTCTGTGATCGTTCTCAATTACGTTTTTTAATAAATATAAAATGGGAACGAGGGGCCCCGGTTTTCAAAATTTAAAAGAAAATTTTTTTTTTTCATATCATATTCAAGGGGGCGGGGCACGTGTTATGTAAAAACATCGAGGGGATTTTCGACGGCTATTTGGGTTTTACCCTCAACCCCCCCAATATTTTTTGAGAGTTTTGTTAAAAAAAAAAATTTTGGCTGTCATATACGGTAAAATTTGAAACATAAGTTTGAAAGGGTTTCCTGAAATTTTTACTTTTCAAGGGGGGAAACGGGGGTTTTGGTATCAGAAAGAGTTTTTTCAGTGATCCCCTTCATTTTGCAAAGACGAATTGTTACAGAGTTTGAAATTTGAATACTGAGTTTGAATTTAAATTTTATAGGGGGCGGGGGATTTTTCTTTAAAATTTTTTTAATTTGAATAAGAATTTTATACTTTATAGTGTTGTTTTTTAAAAAAAATGACTTTAGATTGAGGCTGAGTATTTTTCGCTTTACGTAACTTTTTTTTTATAAAAAATTACACTAAGAAAAACAAATTGGAAATTTCCAAAATTTTAATAAAATTTTTTTAAATGGGGTTAAGGGGACAAAAATTTTTTAAAAAATTTTTAACATTAAAAATTTTATTTTAAATTTTTTTTAAAAATTTTTGTTGCATAACTGTAGCTATGAAAAGCGAAAATGAAAAAAAAATTTCTTTTTAAACTTTCATAAAAAAAAATTTTACCAATTTTGTGTAAGTCAAAAATTTAATATAACTATATAAAAAAATTTAAATTTAAATTTTCAATGCTTTTGGGGTTTTACAAAATTTTTAAATTTTTTAATGTTTGCTAAAAAATATAAAAAAAATTTTTTTAAAATATTCAAATTTGAAAAGTTTACCATATTAAGGGTTTAAATTTTATTAGAAAATTTTTTTTACTACTATGTTGAATAAAAACAACCCCAAAAAAGGTTTTTTTTAATTTTAATTTTTTGGGAAAAATTTTTCTACATTTAATTTTTTAAAAATTTTTTTTTAAAAAAAAGTGAGGGGAAAAATTTAAAATAAAAAGTTTTTTTTTTAAAAAAAAATTTTTTTTGATTAACACAAAATATTTTTTTTATTATTTTTTCCTACATAATATTTTTTATTTTTTTTTTATATAGGGAAAATTAAAAAAAAAAACTAAAAATTTTTTTAATTATTTAAAAATTTAAATACACTAAAAAATTTGAACTGCATTTGAGGGAAAAAAATTTTTAATTTTAGGAAAAACAAAATCACTTAAAATAGGGGATTTTACATCCCCCTTGAAAAAAAAAACGGTTTTAATAAATAAAAAAAAAGTTATCTGTTTTTTTAATAAAGTTTTACTTAAAAATTGTACTGAGTTAAAATTTTTAGTATCAAAATTTTTTTTTAAAAATTTTTTGACATAAACTTGATAATTTATTTCAAAATACGTTGCAAAAAATATTTTTACAGTGCATGAAAAATGACGGTATAAAACAAACAATTTGTATTGGTTTTTTAAAAAAATTTTTTAATTTTCCCCAAAAAAAGGGTATTCTCAAAATAATTTTTTTTAAAATATTATCCTTTTTTTAAAAAATTGTTTTTCCAAAAAAAAACACTTTTTTTTTTTTAAATACAATTTTTAATTTTTTAATAAAAAATTTAAATTTTGACAAACAAGAATTTCTTTTTTATATTAAAAATAGGTTTAAAAATTTTGGTTTTTAAAATTTTTAATAAAAATTTTTTTTGCATTTTTGTTGTTTTTAAAAGGGAATCTATAAAAAAAGTTTTTTCCCCCCACTAATTGCAAAGAGCCCATTTTTTTAAGGGGGGGTGTTTTGTTTTCCCCCGCATAGAGAAAAAAGCGGTCCAACAATTTTTTAAAATTTAGGTAAAGAAAAAATTAGATGATGCTTTGGTTTTAAAATTTTTCCAAAAAATTTTTTTATAAACATGGTGTTCCCTTAACAAGTTTTCTAGTAAATCTGCTGTCGATTTAAAAAAGTTTTTATTAATTTTAGAAAGAATTTTTCGAAATAAAAATAAAGTTTTTCCCTGACGTCATTAGAATTAGTTACAAGTCACCCAAAAAATAAACCCCATTTAATACAAAAATTTAACTTTCAAAGCGACTTTTAAAAAAATTTTTTTTAATTGTAATTCGAAAAAGTAGGAGGGGGTTTTTTTTTAAAAAGGATTTAAAAAATTTAAAAATTTCAAACCCCCCGTTTTTTTAAAATATCAAAGTAAATATTTTTTTTACAATAAAATAATGGGAAAAAAATACTCTTTTTTAACATTTGCCTTCCCCAAAAAAACGGAATTCAATCTATAATTTTAACTGATAAAAAATTGGAAAAAAAATTTTAATACACAATTTTTTTTTTTACCCGAAAAAAGTTACGTTTTTTATTGCTACATTTCGCATAATTTTTTTTATCGCGCAAAAACCCCCAAAAAATTTTTTTTTTTAACTTTTTGAGATAAAACTTTCGATACTTTTCAAAAAGGGGGGGATTTGTTTCGCAGAAAAAATTTTAGTAAAACCCAAAAAAATATGTAACCTAATTTTCACCCCTTTAAATTTAAAAAAAGTTTTTAAAAAAAACTTAATTTTTTAAAATTCTATTATAATTGGGGGCCCCTTTTTTTTTTTAGAATCTTTTTTTCTTTTTAATTTTAAAAAAGAATAAAATTTTTTTTTTTGGAAAAAAATTTTAATTTTGCATTTATTAACCCAACAAAAAGAGTACTAAAATTTTTAATACAAAATTTTGGGGGGTTTAAAAAAGGTATTGAAATAATTCCATTTAATTTTTTAATACCCGGGGGGGATGTTGTAACAGGACTTTGGAAAAAGGGCCTGGTTAGATATGATCTGTGTGGAAAAAAAAATAGGGCAGGTATAGTACATTTTTTTAAAAAAAAAAAATAGGGGTGGTTTCAGGGGTTTTTGTATAAAAGTACCGAAAAAAATTTTTGGGTTTTTTTTGGGGGTTTTAAAAAAAACAAAATTCGAAAAATTTTTAAAAAAATTAAAAAAAATTTTTTTTTGATTAAAAATTTTAAATATAATATATAAAGGGTATATAAAAGTTTTATAAAAAAATGCTTGAAATTTGGTTTATCACGTTTTTTTAAAATTAATAATTTTAAAAATTAATCCAAAAACCCATTTTTCTGGGGGTTTTAAAAGGGGCCCCCTTTCTGAAAGTCTTCAAAAGGGGGCCCAGACGGAAAATAGTATTATACTGTCTAAAAATTTTTTTTAATTTTAAATAATTCAATGGGGGTTCGCAGTTTTGCATTATTTCCCCCAAAAGGTAACTTCCCCCTTTCACAAAAATTTTTTCTTTGTGAAATTTCTGTTGTTTTTTATCAATTATTTTGTGGGCCCTTTAGGATACTACTTGGGAAAGAAAAAATCTTTTTTTACTACTTTTTTAAGAGGGGCTTTTTCCCCATTTGTGGCTAACTCCTTCGGGACAACTTTTCACTTGGAAAAAAAAAAAAATTTTTTACCATCTGTATTCATCATTGTTATTTTTTTAAAAAACTTCCCAATTTTAAAGTCGACCCCAATGGCAATAATTTAAATTTTAAAAAATTTTTTGGGAAAATTTCCGTTTCGGCTGTCTTGGAGCCTTTTTAAGTAACTAGAACAATTAATACATTTAAAAAATCTTTAAAGCGTTAATCATTTTCAAATAATTATAAAATTTTTTAAAAAAAAACATAATTAAACAAAAAAAAAATTTTACGCCCCCGAAAAATTTTAAATTGTTTTTTAGTTTATATAGGTTTAATAAATTAAATACTTCACTACTTACCCGCAAATGCTTATGAAAATTGCCAGTTGATGTTTTAGAGCTACTTATGAGGGATTGTTTGGGACATAACATGCATTTTGCAACGGTCGTTTTCATATGAGTACCTTCCGGATCTCCCTCGTTCTGTACAATTTTAAAAAACTGTCCACTTAAAATTAATGGGAGATCGCTACAATTTAAGGACATTTTGAGTATATATCTATGTAATAACTAATTAGATTGGAATTAAAAATGTAACGCAAAGAAAACTGAACTGCCTCAATCACACCACAGAGTATAAGTAGAAGTGAGTAGTGTCCCAGCTTGGCCAACTTGTAGACCTCTTTTTATTGGATCAGAATCAGACCCCTCAAAATGGCGGGACCAATCACTACACAAAACGGGAACGGATACGGACTTATTCTCTCTCTCTCTCTCTCTCTCCCTCTCTCTCTCTCTCTCTCTAACAGATCAGTGTCCGCCAATCATATTAAAGAACGAATCATATTAAAGAATCACTAAGCGCTCACTAAGCTGCTTTATCTGCTGAATGCGTCTAATGACAATCTATAGATAAATACCTTGTACCTACGTATCTAAATTTAAAAGGTACCTTACAAAAAAGTACCCAGATACAAATAAAGGTATCTTCTCCTGTAAGAACCTAGATAATGCACTTAGGTACTGTTAGAGTACCTAGATACTGTACCTAGGTACTTATACCTAGGTATGTTACAACACTGCCAGGATGTGATCCAAGTAGATTTCCTATTTCAAAAGCATCTTTGTATAAAAATAAAGGAATTGTTATCGATGTACTATTTGAGATTTTTAATTTTCAGAAATCAGATTGTATAATATTATAAATTTCATTATTATCATCCTTAATTAATATGTCAATATATATACTTGCAAGTTTTTTCAAATATATCATCTATTTCGAAAAACGATTTTAATAATTTTCTTAATGATATCAATTGTTCATATCATTACATTTTCAGTTTTTAATACATTATTATTTCTTACATCCATAATTCCAAAGAATATTCGTTTAGGTTTAATATAATATCCAAGATTAATTAATAGTTTGTTTCGTTTATGTTCAGTATCAAGATCGCTGAAAACATTTTGCAATAGTTTAAATTTTTCTATTGTATGATTCGAATTTGTTTCCATAAGAGATATACAGTTTTTTAAATCATTTACATAGTTTGAGTTAAGAAATAAATGAAATATATGTGCAATTCGATCAATTTGAATTCGAGATAATGTAGCATCTAAATGTAGTGAAGAAATCATTTTCAGTGCAAGTATACAAAGTTCATTTTGTGTAGCTTCAATGTTTCTAAATGAAAAGTCTTTATTAAAAACTATATTATTGTTTTCAGATTCGGTTTTATCATTAGAAATATTTACTACTTTCAGACATGTTTTGTTCAATTTTGACGTTTGTATTTCAGATTCAAATTCTATTTCATTATTAAAAATAGTTTCTTCTTTTTCAAAATGTTTGCAACGTCTTTTATGCTTATTAAGTGTTTTGTTATGTGAGTAGGAACGATTACAATTTTTAAATTGACAAACATATTGGATAGAATTCAAATATGCATGATGCTCAAATTGCATAAGTGATTTTAAATATTTTTTAGAAAAGAAATTAGAACAAAATTGACACTTTAACATTATGGATGTATATACTGACATTAAAAAATAAAAAAGATATTAAACATAAAAGTAACATAAGTTTTTAAAATAAAGCAATACGTTTTTCAAGGGGTCTAAATTTTAAATTTAGGTAAAAATTCTAAATTTATTGAAGAACTACTCGCTATATACTGCATATATCCGCAGATTCACTTCTGTTCGTTTAAAAAAAATGTTAAAGATTTGTCAGCATGTCTTAAGCCGTTATTATTTTTTTTGTTTCTAGGAATATTTTTTAACATTAATAAATAAATATAAAGTTTTTTTAATTATTGGCATTTAATTTTTAACATGTTGTTCCATATATTTAAAGAAAATTCGAATGCTTTCTATCAAAAATATAATATAAGGAAATATTAAATATTATACGAGAAATATATTACTATTAATTGAACACATAAATAAATTTACAATAATAATTTTTTTTTAGACGAACGCTTGAGAAGCGCATTCTCTCGCTTTAGCAGAATTTGTTTCTAATTAAGTACTACACATAAAAAAATTTGCACTAGTTCATCAGGAATAGAAAACTAGCTATCTTATTTTAATTAAATTTCTCGTTTATTATAAAAAAATTTGCACTAGTTCATCAGGAATAGAAAACTAGCTATCTTTTTTTAATTAAATTTCTCGTTTATTCAAAACGACGATTTCTAATGTAAATATTTCATAATTCTTTCATTTGTTTGCGGTCTTTTGAATTTGCTCTTTGCCGGCTTAAGCACTTAATCCTTTGCGAATTTCTCAAAACGTCCGCTCCTATTGTTAAAGAAATATGTGGGGCCGCCGACAGTCGAGGGATCGAACCATTGGCTTGGCGATTAGCCACTCAATGACTTTTACACGTAGCCACGTGCTGTCCCATCTCTTGATACTCGATTGAGACGGCAGGTCTTTAAGTAAGTTTGAATCCTTTCAGTCAGCCGTATAACAACGATTCGGTAGCAGCGGTATAGCAAGGTCGTTTTAAGGCGATCATTGGGTCATCGGCTTCGATTTGCTGACATTGCACGCATCAGGAGCAGGCACGCGACTAGTGTCCGGAAATTTCAGATTTAGAGAAACAAGATTTATCGTGAGATGTACAACGTGAACATCTGTTCTCGCGAGCACTTGACGAATCTGAAAGAAATTGGCAGAGATTCTCTTCCTACACGTATGGATTATCAGATCGACGCGAGGAACGAGAAGGCTCCTGAGAGGATGGAGTATGAGCTGGAGGTGCGCGACGTCGAGATGAGGCAGCAACAACCCTCCTCGACTTTTGAAAATAGAGCAATTATACCTATGGATTATCAGATCGACGCGAGGAACAAGGAGGCTCCTGAGAGGATGGAGTGTGAGCCGGAGGTGCCCGACATCGAGATGAGGCAGCAATAACCCTTCTCGATTTTTGAAAATATAATAGCAAATACGGAAGTATTTAGTTCTGTATTTGCTATTATATTTTTAATCGACCAGAAGGTCGAATCATCAGGCGCATGTTTCCCAACTGTTAAATGGCACAAAGGCACAGGCATTACGTAGATAACGCGTTCAATATATACAACATCAGTGAGAATAGCAATAACTGTAATGAGTTATTGCTATATATTTTTACTGCTGTTGTATATATTGACTCTATTCTACATAGACTCTGAAAACGTGCAAGACTGTTCCTTTTGTTCGAGGAATCATAAATCTTTCACAAATTACAATCGTGACAACGGCTGCAGCTTCAGCAGCGCAAACAACAACACTGCAACGTGGTTTTGCAGAATTAGTTATGACGACAATCATTAATTACAACACAATCAAATGATTGGTGACGAGAAAAACCCCTCTACACCAAGGATTGTGGACGCCGAGAACCCATCACAACCGTATTATAATATATTAGAAGATATCGATAGGGAGTTCGAGTGGACTTCCGAGGAAGAGGAAGAAAAGAGCGGTATGGATATAGAAGAGGAAACCAATTCGGCGTCTTCTTCGACGGATACCGCACCCTCGGATTATGAAGAGGAAGTGCCTCTCGTAGAACTTTCTATATGTCCAGATCTTCCAGAAAGATTAGTGAACTCGCAGATATATATACCTGCGAGTTCACTAATCTTTCAGGACGATCTGGACGTTATGCAGAATGTCGAGGTCGAAACAAGCGAAAAGCTTGACGAGCCAAGTAAGTCATTTTTATTAAATTTTTTTATTCGGCTCGACAATTTTTGATAAATCTTGTAGCGTAGACTTTGGATTGTTGGTATGATTTCTATCAATTTCTTGAATCCTTCCTCTCCGTCATAAATTTTTTATGAAAATATTGATAAATCGATCTGTAGTACTGTAGTTAGATATTTGTAAAACGAACGACAATTGATCTGACAAAAATTCTTATTATCGCATAATAATTATGTTTAATGAACGGAAATTTCTCATGTCTTATATGCATAATAATTTAATGGATTATTAAAATATATATTTTTTAAATAATATACCTTTATAGAATGAATAAATCTTTAAATAAATCCTTAAATATAATAAGTTATATAATATAAAGGAATACGAAGGATAATATCGTGAGAAATGCAAGATTTGAAATCCATGTATTATATTTTTATGCAGAAAAAAATGCTCTTTGTTTTCAAGAATTAATGTCATCGTATCGTCAAAAAATCCATGCTAAAATCTTCATAGACATTATTTTAACAGAAGAATTTTAATAAAATAATATCTTTGCCATATAACAAATTTTTTAATTATTTTGTTTTATTTTATTTTATTAATTATTATTTTTTATTTTATATTTTCGAGTTTGTCAATTAATTTTTTTACATTATATTTTTATTGGTAAGAGCAGTCGCCCGGAAAGTGAAAGACGCGCGTTCGATTCCTGCTTCAGCGACCTTTTCGGACCTATATTTTTCTCGCCTATTATTCTCCAAGTGCAAGTGTTATGCGAGTTCGAGATTAATTTATATATGGAACTTAGTAATTTTAAACCAAGAGATATAGTTCCGAGGAATTAATTTTTCGCGTTTGGGCTCTATTGGCCGATTTAAAAATTCATGTGTTATTATTATTAATAATATTGAGAGCCGATATATATTTCTTATTTATTTCTATACTTATTTGAAAGAATTAATAATGAGTTTCTTCAATTATATTATATTAAAATATAATAATATTGTTTTTTTGTATAAATTATAAATGTATTATTTTTAAATTAAAGTATTATTAATTTTTATGTTAATTTGTCATCAGTTGTAATTACCAAAAAATATATTTTTTTATATGAAAATCAAAATTTCTTTGTTTTTTGTTATTATATATATTAAAAGAATTAGCAAACAAAATTCTAATTTAACTGAGTTAATTTTTTGTTCATAAAACTTTTATAATTTTGTAAGCAACTAACTTTAACTTAACTTAGTTTAAAAAAATCATTAACTTACTCAACCCTGGTATTTTCTAATAAATCTGTTATTACCTAAAATATGATAATTCTATTTCGGACGGTTACGTGTTTTTTATAGCGAAAGGGAGGATCTTAATCACTTTCTCTTATTGGTATTATATACAACGGGACACGGTTGAAACGCGCAGGTTTTGCTCACTTTCGAAACTATCTATGTTATTTTTCGGTTAATTCTTCAATCAAGAGAAGCATGTTTCTGAAAAGCGGCACAATGCAGTTTCGCAGTAATAAAACATTTTATTCGCACGCTATAAACTATCTGGAAAATTATTCTCTTCTATATGCTGCAATAATGTACAAAATATCATGGATAATAATTTTATTTTATATATATATATATATATATATAAATATTATAAATTATTGAATATGTTTTTTTAATAGCAGATTCTCTCTGGCTTTAAAGTCGATTTGTCAGCGAAAATTCGAAAAAGATCAGTTTCTACAAATTTTCACATTTTTTCATCATATAAGTATCTTTGGAACTAAACGTCAACTGAAAATCTTATTGAATTAAATTTCCGAAATTGATTGAAAAATATAATTTTGTTATTTTTTAACTTTATAAAGTTTAGTTAATAAAAAGCCCTTTTTGAATCTCAACTCGAAAAATATAGATATACTTTTACATTTTTGTTAAACAAAAATTTGTCCAAATTAACCAGAGAAATTTTTCATTAAAAAGAATATTCAGTAATTTGGAAATACCCTGCATAAATAAGAAATTGCAATTACAATTGCTAATTGGAAGGAATATCTTCCGTATTCTCTATTTATGCAAAACAGGGATATTTATATAGAACGAAATTTTAGAAAATATAGTACAATTTATATTGAAAATAAAAATAAAATAATTTTTCGAAGCATTCGTCGAATTACAAAATTATGAAGTATTTTAAATATGTTCGCGAAATAAAATTCTGCATTATTTTCGTATATCAGAAGCGCGTTTGTATTTAATACAAACACGTGAAATTGAAGAGAAACAGTCCCATTTTAGTGTCGAATTTTCCAAATAACGTGATAATTGCCCAAATGCTCAAACACACATCTTTGACTTACAATTAGATGAAAATAAAAATAGAAATCAAGGATTTTTACCAAGCGATAAAAGGATTTATTTAATTTTTATCGCTTTATTTTTAATTATTATTTTTAATTTATTATTAATTTTACATTTATATTTTTATTTTTCTAAATTTAATAACATTTTTTAATATATTCGCGAGTTTTGGTACGTTTAATGTTAAGATTGAGCAATTAAAAATAGATTCCGATTTATTTGGTTAAAAATATTGGTGGAATATCTCTGTAGCCGGTTTAAAAAGAGCTTTTATAAAAATCCGCGAGTGAGAAGCGCGGCATTGATTTACATATCTGCGTGGCACGTGTATGCTTGTTCATAAAAAGAGGTCTTGGACATGAAAAATGCAGTATATGAAATGATTCGAGATTGAGCACGCGGTTGCAACGAACGATATATTCGCACGTGATTAAATAGCCTTATAAACAAGTTTTAATAAACAGACAAAGATGCTAAGAGTGTCTGCATGTCGGCATACTTGTATATAGCTTTGCATGCTCTTATTTTATAAATAATACACAGACAAGGAGCTACTTATTTCGAGATGAAACAACTAACTTTCATTTTAATATATCTATTTATTTTTATTATTTTTATACTTATATATATATTTTTCGCGCTATGAATATTATTAATGACGTAGCTGATTAATTTTTAATCTAAAAGTGAAAGGATCTTGGCGAATTGAGCGTTAAAGTCCGAATTTAAAATTTAAAGAATTTATATTACAAAAGTAATATGTAAAATTACAATATACATATAAATAATGAAACATTCTATATATTTTCATTATTTATCTTGTAACTTTACATTTATTATTTATGTAATTATACGTGTTTTTATATAATATATTGCATATCCTTTTACGAGAAACGATGATAATTTTGAGAAGCTTCGTGCATCTTAAATATCATCTCCCTCTCTTTTACATGGTTCCTTTTTTATTTTTATCATCAAAAATCAATTATCATTTATGTAATTTTACATAATTTTGTGTAACATATTACATATTTTTTACAGTATACGCACGCTCGATGTATTCAATTGTGTAATGTTTATGAATCTTGTGTTTTCCTTGCAAAACTACATTATTTGCTTGACCAACGAAAATACTCTAATTATTGCATGAATAATTTTTCGTAACAATTATTCAATATTTTAAACTCTCAAGAATTTTCTATCATTAATATTAGGAATTTTTCAATATATGTTATATGCGATTTCCAACATTTTATATAATAAATTTCGTGAATATTACTACAATTTAATGTCCATTACGACAAAAATATTGCAATTTACAATGAAAGCCTTATTCGGCACAAATTTTCTCCGCAAATGTAACAATTTATTATTTTACGATTGTGTGGACAAATAATACGTATTTATTGTTGGTGTTTTCGATTGCGATATAACTTGTATCGAATTCTCAGATAAGAAAAGTCAGCAGCATGAAAGATGTAAAAGTTGCATCCATAAGTGATTTGTTTTTAATATAATAGCCACACTTTTTTTGATTTACAGAGAATTTCGACGGATCAGATCATCCATTGAACTAGAGGGGGCATTTTGGGTCTTTTTAATGATCGGCATTTAACTCGTCATGTAACTCATGGCTAATGATTTCACAAACATATATAATCATAATAAAAATGTTTTTTTTTGCAAGTAAAAAAATTAAAAAAAAATTACTTTTGAAATATATAAACAATAAAATTATATATTATTCTTAACCCTTTTAGACTGCCAGCATTTTTTCATTAAAATTGAGGTTTTTTTTCCTCAAAATTTATCTATATAAGTAACATACACATTGTACACAATTTCAAAGATTTGTACCAAGCCACAAAAGTGACTTTGCCAACAGTTTAAGGGTTAATTAATACAATTAAGAATTAATAATACTATTAAATGTAATCAACAAGCGCGCGCAATATCATATAAGATAGGCGCGTAATTGAGCAAATGCTGGCAACGATAGAAAGATTAAACAGAGGAAGAGGCGAGGTAGATGAAGGAGAACGAAGGAGGAAATGTCGAAGAAAAGGTGGTGAAGAAAGAAGAGGAGGAAGAGATGAATATGGGACGAGAGAGGAGCAAAGACTAGAAAAAAAAAGAGAGAATAGGAATAGGAAAAGGTTAGGAAAGGGGGGTAGAGGCAAAGGGGGTCGAGGAGAAAAGGATTCAGTAGGAAAGGATAGGATAGGGGCAGAAAGACATGGGGGAAGGGACCCAGTTATATTGTAAGGTCGCAAAATGGCCAGGTGAGGAAGAAGAGGAGCAGAATTGTATTTAATGGAATGGTGAGAGGGGAAGGGGAGAAGGGAGGAGAGGAGTTATGATTTTCTGTTATTGTATCATATTGTATATATTGTACATTACAATGTAACAATATGTATGATAATGTTTGATATCAATGATATGTGATAATGTAAATAGAAAAAGAGAGAAGGAGGTTGTAAAGGGTTTGGCGGTCCTCTAAAAACGCCCCGGCAAGCCTTAATTAAGGGGAGTCCGGAATAAACCTGAACTATATGTAAATAATATATTTAATATATTTATAATATATTATAATATAATTAATATATTCTTGCATAATACATTTTTATATTATAATATAATTTATTTATTTAATATATATTTAATATATTATAAATGTTTTATATTTTTGTATCAAGTTTTACATATAAATAAATATTTTTTTAGAAATTAAGTCATCGATCTCTTATTTATTACGTAGCATATATTTAATACAAGACGACAAATAAGATAATTAAATTAGATTAATTTTTTCAAGTTTTTAAATATATTCATTATAATTTCTATTAGGTCAATGAGGGGAATTGCAAAATAAGAACACGCTTATATTGTAATATGCTAAGATATAGTGTGACAATAAAGACAATTAAATTCAAACAATTTTTTCACGTTTTTTATATGAATTTAATTATATTTTCTATGAAGTCTCATCAATTGTGATACAAAAAATATTTTTGTGGTATACAAATAACATTGTTGGTATTTTCGATTGCGATATAACTTGTATCGAATTCTCAGATAAGAAAATAATCTCTATATTTATCCGTGACAAAGGCAATTCTGCAAAAGTGATCCTGACACAAAGAGTAAACTTTGTCAGCAGCATAAAAGATGTGAAAGTTGCATCCATAAGTGTATGATTTGTTTTTAACAATAGCCACACTTTTTTTGATTTACAGAGAATTTTGACGAACCAGATTCATCCATTTAACTAGAGGGGGGCATTTTGGGTCTATCTAATGATCGCGGCATTTAACTCATTGCTAATGATTCCACAAACATATATAATCATACTAAAAATGTTATTTTTGCAAGTTAAAAAATTAAAAAAAAAATTGCTTTTGAAATATATAAACAATAAAATTATATATTATTCTTAACCCTTTTAAACTGTCAGCATTTTTTCATTAAAATTGAGGTTTTTTTTCCTCAAAATTTATCTATATAAGTAACATACACATTGTACACAATTTCGAAGATTTGCATCGAGTTACAAAAGTGACTTTCCCAGCAGTCTAAGGGTTAATACAATTAAGAATTAATAATACTATTAAATGTAATTAATATATTTAATATATTATAAGTGTTTTATATTTTTGTATCAATTTTTACATATAAATAAATATTTTTTAGAAATTAAGTCATCGATCTCTTATTTATTACGTTGCATATACCTAATACAAGACGACAAATAAGAAAATTAAATTAGAATAATTTTTTCAAGTTTTTAAATATATTCATTATAATTTCTATTAGGTCACTGAAGGGAATTGCAAAATAAGAACGCGCTTATATTGTAATATGCTAAAATATAATAGTGACAATAAAAACAATTAAATTCAAACAATTTTTTCACGTTTATTATATGAATTTAATTATATTTTCTATGAAGTCCCATCAATTGTAATACAAAAAATATTTTATATTGTAAGCAGAATTTCGGCGACGCAGGATGCACGATCAGAATGTATTTTGTCATGAAATATTTTTCTATTTTTTATCAATTATGGTTTTTATTCATATATCATAAAAAAATTTATTACAATAGTTTCGCGGTCAGCCGAAAAAAAATTATAGTTTTCCTATTTTAATTAAAATATCGAAAGTTGTTTATTTTGTAACTATGAAAATGATACGTTAATTCCTTCGCAAGAATAGTTGTATCAATAGATATAAAAATATATAAAAAAATACATTTGCATATTATTATTTGCAACGCGCGTCCTGTTTTTTTTACAACTGCAAAGAGAAAGAAGAAAGATGCTTGTAAAAAACATGGGGCCTCTTTAAGATCATATAGCTTAAGGGCCACAAAACTGTAGATTGACCCTGTATATATGTACCGTATATTGTAAAAAGATTGCAAAAAGAAGAAAGAAACGAATTCGAGAAAAGAATAAATTAGAGAAAAAAAGATCGATTTTAGACAGAAAATGCGCACTGTTAACATCTTCTTAAGAAAAAAATATTGAATAGAAAATATTTCTATTTTTATTTTGTTCAACATAATACAATACTGTTTTTTAATCCCTCAAAAGAAAACGAAAAAAGAGGTAAATCAGTGTGGACAAAATGGATCGGTTTTCGCATCTTGTGATCTATCCTTTTCTTAATTAAGTCGTTTTTACAGGACCACGAAGTGTGTCGGCAAACATGCCAAAGAATTCACGCAGAGGGAAACTAATATACATTCAAGCAGTTTGCTTCCCTGCCGAGGGAAAAATCATAGATGGGAAAAAAGTTTCACCGTCAAAGATGTGTCTTTATTCTTGTGTGCTTTGAAATCTGATTTTTATATTGCTCTTCTGAATTTGACATAACATGTTTGACATATAGATGTAATTACGAGATTTTCTAACTCTTCAAATATTGTACACTGAAAAAAAAATTATTAAACTAATAAATATTTTTATTTCAATACTGCCTAATAAATTTATTACGAATCAATATTTTTTCGCGTCAAACCAATATAATTAGTTTCAAATAAATGATTTATTAGGCAGTATTGCGAAATAAATACTTATTCGAATTCAATACATTTTTTTCAGAGTAAAATCAAATTACGAGATATAAATTATATATAAAATAATATAAAATAAGAAACTCAAAAAGAGGTATCGGGTGGTCGTGCACCCTGCGTCGCCGAAACTCTGCTTACAATATAAAATATTTTTTGTATCACAATTGATGGGACTTCATAGAAAATATAGTTAAATTTATATAATAAACGTGAAAAAATTGTTTGAATTAAATTGTCTTTATTGTCACTACTATATCTTAGCATATTACAATATAAGCGCGTTCTTATTTTGCAATTCCCTTCAGTGACCTAATAGAAATTATAATGAATATATTTAAAAACTCGAAAAAATTATTTCAATTTAGATTTCTTATTTGTCGTCTTGTATTAGGTATATGCAACGTAATAAATAAGAGATCGATGACTTAATTTCTAAAAAATATTTATTTATATGTAAAAATTGATACAAAAATATAAAACACTTATAATATATTAAATATATATATTACAGATAATAGTATTATTAATTCTTATTTGTATTAACCCTTAGACTGCTGAAATTCTTTGGCATGTTTGCCGACACACTTCGTGGTCCTGTAAAAACGACTTAATTAAGAAAAGGATAGATCACAAGATGCGAAAACCGATCCATCTTGTCCACACTGATTTACCTCTTTTTTCGTTTTCTTTTTAGGGATTAAAAAACAGTATTGTATTATGTCGAACAAAATAAAAATAGAAATATTTTCTATTCAATATTTTTTTCTTAAGAGATGTTAACAGTGCGTATTTTCTGTCTAAAATCGATCTTTTTTTCTCTAATTTATTCTTTTCTCGAATTCGTTTCTTTCTTCTTTTTGCAATCTTTTTACAATATACGGTACATATATATACAGGGTCGATCTACAGTTTTGTGGCCCTTAAGCTATATGATCTTAAAGAGGCCCCATGTTTTTTACAAGCATCTCCCTTCTTCCTCTTTGCAGTTGTAAAAAAAACAGGACGCGCGTTGCGAATAATAATATGCAAATGTATTTTTTTATATATTTTTATATTTATTTATACAACTATTCTTGCGAAGGAATTAACGTATCATCTCCATAGTTACAAAATAAACAACTTTCGATATTTTAATTAAAATAGGAAAACTATAATTTCTTTTTGGCTGACCGCGAAACTATTGTAATAAATTTTTTTATGATATATGAATAAAAACCATAATTGATAAAAAATAGAAAAATATTCCATGACAAAATACATTCTGATTACAATAAAAGGATTACAAATGAAATTTCTTGTATAGCTAACACGTAAAACTAGCGTTTATTTTAGATTGTAAAATTCATTTCAATTCTATTTAGTTATTTAATTAACTGCATTATTTAATGTATTGAAAAATTTAGGAATCTTGGAAGAAGACAGAATTTATTTCATCGAAATTTTGCAAATGGAAAGCTAAAAAGGTTGCTTTTTGTTTTAAATTAAAAAATTTTATATCTCATTGAATTATCAATATTTTATGAAGATTTTGGCTTTCGAAAAGCTGCACTGAAAAAATAAGTTATTGAGTTTGAATAAGTATTTATTTCGATATTGCCGAATAAATCATTTATTTGAAACTAATAATATTGATTTGAATTGAAAAATATTTATTTTATGTAACAAAATTCTTTTCTCAAAACAAATAAATATTTGTCTCATATAAAAAATTTATTTTACGACAGTAAAACAAATATTTATTAATGTAATAATTTTTTTTCAGTGCAGATAATTAATTAAGCAATAAGATATATAATTATTAATTTTGTTAAGAAAGAATAATTCTTATTAGTCGAACAATTATTCTAATATATCTAAAGAGAATATTCTCTAAAGAATTTTATTTATGTTTCGAAGAAGACTTACTTTCTAAAGAATAACAATATATATATATATATATATATATATAGGGTGTCTCAAAATTAATAGAGAGTAAACCTTTTAATGGCAGATTCCTGGGATCATTTAGATATGATTTTTCCTCAGCGAAAATGTCGAGAGGCCATCATTTCTTGCATGTCCATGCCCAATTTTTGTCATCATGTAATTATAGCTTGTAATTAAGCCTCAAATTAAAATTCTATTAAAGTAAACTCTACATGAAATTGATAAAAGAATGTCAGGGTATCTAAGTGGTCACCCACACAGCAAAATTGATCCCGGGATCATCTTAATATTGTCCAATTTCTGTCTCGGCAGGACAAGACGTCTTATGACTGTCCATAAGAGCTATCAGTAAGACTTTGATCTACTCAAGATTAATATAGGATGATTTGAGGATGTCCTGTTATTACAGTGCATAGACGAGCAAAGCGCACTCTCTATAAGACATCCCATAGATATCTCCATCGACAAATTCGGAAGTAAAATCATATCTTATAGACGTCTTGTTACTTCTTTCTTTTCGCATATTTTTCAGAGACGTCTAATGGCTGACCATAAAAGAAACCAGTAAGACTTCGATCTATCCAAGGTTAATGTAGGATGATTTGAGGATATCCTGTCATAACAGTGCATAGACGAGCAAAGCGCACTCTCTATAAGACATCCTATAGATATCTCCATCGACAATTTCGGAAGTAAAATCATATCTTTTAGACATCTTGTTACTCCTTTCTTTTCACATATTTTTCAGACGTCTTATGGCTGTCCATAAGAGAAACCAGTAAGACTTCGATCTATCCAAGGTTAATGTAGGATGATTTGAGGATATCCTGTCATAACAGTGCATAGACGAGCAAAGCGCACTCTCTATAAGACATCCTATAGATATCTCCATCGACAATTTCGGAAGTAAAATCATATCTTTTAGACGTCTTGTTACTCCTTTCTTTTCACATATTTTTCAGACGTCTTATGGCTGTCCATAAGAGAAACCAGTAAGACTTCGATCTATCCAAGGTTAATGTAGGATGATTTGAGGATATCCTGTCATAACAGTGCATAGACGAGCAAAGCGCACTCTCTATAAAACATCTTATAGATATCTCCATCGACAATTTCGGAAGTAAAATCATATCTTTTAGACGTCTTGTTACTCCTTTCTTTTCACATATTTTTCAGACGTCTTATGGCTGTCCATAAGAGAAACCAGTAAGACTTCGATCTATCCAAGGTTAATGTAGGATGATTTGAGGATATCCTGTCATAACAGTGCATAGACGAGCAAAGCGCACTCTCTATAAGACATCCCATAGATATCTCCATCGACAAATTCGGAAGTAAAATCATATCTTATGGACGTCTTGTTACTCCTTTTTTTCACATATTTTTCTGACGTCTTATGGCTGTCCATAAGAGAAACCAGTAAGACTTCGATCTATCCAAGGTTAATGTAGGATAATTTGAGGATATCCTGTCATAACAGTGCATAGACGAGCAAAGCGCACTCTCTATAAGACATCCTATAGATATCTCTATCGACAATTTCGGAAGTAAAACCATATCTTTTAGACGTCTTGTTACTCCTTTCTTTTCACATATTTTTCAGACGTCTTATGGCTGTCCATAAGAGAAACCAGTAAGACTTCGATCTATCCAAGGTTAATGTAGGATGGTTTGAGGATACCCTGTCATAACAGTGCATAGACGAGCAAAGCGCACTCTCTATAAGACATCCCATAGATATCTCCATCGACAATTTCGGAAGTAAAACCATATCTTTTAGACGTCTTGTTACTCCTTTCTTTTCACATATTTTTCAGACGTCTTATGGCTGTCCATAAGAGAAACCAGTAAGACTTCGATCTATCCAAGGTTAATGTAGGATGATTTGAGGATATCCTGTCATAACAGTGCATAGACGAGCAAAGCGCACTCTCTATAAGACATCCCATAGATCTCTCCATCGACAAATTCGGAAGTAAAATCATATCTTATAGACGTCTTGTTACTCCTTTTTTTCACATATTTTTCTGACGTCTAATGGCTGTCCATAAGAGAAACCAATAAGACTTTGATCTATCCAAGGTTAATGTAAGATGATTTGAGGATATCCTGTCATAACAGTGCATAGACGAGCAAAGCGCACTCTCTATAAGAGATCCCATAGATATCTCCATCGACAATTTCGGAAGTAAAATCATATCTTATTGACGTCTCGTTACTCCTTTTTTTCACATATTTTTTTTGACGTCTTATGGCTGTCCATAAGAGATACCAGTAATACTTTAATCTATCTAAGGTTAATGTAAAATGATTTGAGGATATTCTGTCATAACAATGCATAGACGAGTAAAGCGCATTCTTTAAAAAACGTCCCATAGATGTACCAATCGACAAATTCAAAAGCAAAATCATCTCTCTTAGACGTCTCGTTACTTTTTCCCTTTCACATATTTTTTAGACGTCTTATAGCTGTCCATAAGAGATACCAGTAAGACTTTGATCTATTCAACGTTAATATAAGACGACTTATGATTTAAGAATATTCTGTCATAATAGTGCATGGACGATGAAATCGCTTTCTATAAGATATTTTATAGATATATTAATGAACAAGTTTGAAAAGAAAATTATATTTTAAGGAGGTTCTACAATGCGTTGCCAATGTTCAGTTGCCAGTTGCAATAGCCGCGAAACCTAATTATGGACGTCGACTTAACTTGATGCTAATTAGATCATACGATAAAGTCATAAGACGTCTAAGAAATATGTGAACAAGAAAAAGTAAGAGTATCATTACATACGGCATAACTTGCGCTGACCAATCGCATCGTATCATTTTAATATAAGCGGAAAGTAATATTTAAATGAGACGATGTGATTAAATTGGTCGGCGCAAGTTACGCTTACGCAAATTACGCCGCATGTGACGGCACCCTAACGAGACGTTTATGAAAGATAATATTGCTTTCAAATTTGTCCATTAATATATCTATAAAATATATTAAGTTATTTTTACAATGGCAGTAAGCGGTATAGAGTAATAAGTAAGAAATAAGTAAGAATCATATATCTTATTATTTCTTATATTCCTTACCTGTATTGCTTATATTGTTATTGTAAAATGGGCTTATTATAGAAAGTGCGATTTGATCGCCTATGCATTTTTGACAAGATATTCTCAATGACAAGATACTCATCATCCTGTATTAACTTTTGAGCAGATCAAGGTGTCTTACTGATATATCTTGTAGACAGCCATAAGACGTCTAAACCATATAATAAGTATTAAATATAATATTTTATAATATTTTATAAAAAAGAAACATTTTTAGTAATATCATCTTTTTGACTCGACTCAGTTATCGAATTTAAGTCCTTGTCCTCTCACCTCTCACCTATTTTTATTTGTTATTATTTATATTATTTTGAAGTGAATGGGATGAAATTGGTACGACTAATATTACGAATATATATATTTAAGAAAAAAAATTCTATTCATATAAGTCTATGGCTAGCACCGAGATAACACGGACACGGGTGCTTGCCGTAGGCTGCGTTCGGGGAGACGCTATTAGCGCTGATAGCATCATTTTATCTTTGTCACTCACTAAAAATTAAATGAAGATAGACCGACGCTGTTTAGCGTCTCCGAAAGCATTCGTAGTATGCGCTGGCGTCGGCGCTGGCGCTGACGCTGACGCAGGCGCCGGCGCCAGCGCGGTCGCGCCATTTCTTCTAGCAGTGTGTTGTTCATCTTCCGATCTCGTGTTCACTTGTTTTTACGAATACATGGTGGACGGTTCGTACAGATTTTGTAAGTGATCGACGATATTATTTGTGCATAGTGGAGAGTGAAGAAAAAACTTGGCTATTATTATAATAGCTTATTCACGTTGAATTGAGGTAAGTCATTGTGAAAAAAATACGTATTTTCTCTTACCATGTTTACGTTCCACAACTCAACAAAGAAAATTTTATGCAATAATATACGTTACTCTCTCTTGCATTGCATTGAAAAAAATTATCTTGGAGAGTACGTTTTGGAACGTAACCCCAAATAATACATATAATTATCTATTATATTATACATGTATAAAAATATTTTTGTGGTATATTAAATGCGTAACTCTAATCGAAAACCGTGGAAATATTTTATGCCACGTGTTATGCATGTCTTCAAGACGTATTAAAGACGGCTCTAATACGTCTGTAAGACATGCATAACACGTGGCAAATATTTTCACGGTTTTTGATTAGAGTTACGCATGTTGTGTGGATTGATATTATGGAAGAAATGCGTTTTTATGGATCAGTCAATCGCTAAATTAATTAATTTTTGTGCGGCCGACGAAAATCCAGTTTTTTTATTTATTTAATTATATTATTCTTTTATAGGAATAATCCTCGTGCCACGTGTCTACATAACCTTTATTTTAACCGCGGAATATTGGATATTTCCCGGTTTAATACGACGATTAGTGAGAAAGAGGATAAATATAAAAAGTCTCTGCTCATCAATATCAGCGATAGTTATATAGAAAATCGAGGTATGTACAATTAACAAAAACTTAAAACTATTTTCTATCTTCACACTATATACAGAGAAAAATTACACTATTTGCCAAAAAATGTGATTACTCAGTTTATGGGCCAGTCAATCGCTAAATTAATTAATTTTTGTACGGCTGACGAAAATCCAGTTTTTTTATTTATTTAATTATATTATTCTTTTATAGGAATAATCCTCGTACCACGTGTCTACATAACCTTTATTTTAACCGCGGAATATTGGATTTTTCCCGGTTTAATACGACGATTAGTGAGAAAAAGGATAAATACAAAAAGTCTCTGCTCATCAATATCAGCGATAGTTATATAGAAAATCGAGGTATGTACAATTAAAGAAAACTTAAATCTATTTTCTATCTTCACACTATATACAGAGAAAAATTACACTATTTGCCAAGAAATGTGATTACTCAGTTTAATATCATTCTTATAAATAATTCTTTTAAATAATAGTTTTCTTTAACTCTTTATTAGCAATATTTGTCCTTTATTATCAATTTTTTCCTATTTTCCTTAACATTATTAGCTAACCTTAGCATAAAAGTATATAAAAAATAGCAAAAAACAAATTAATAAATATTATAATAAATAAAAAATAGAAATATTAGTAATATGGAATAGTATATTAAAATAATTACTTATTTGTACATTGCGTTTAACAGAGGGTTAACAAAAATTTAATCTTGACAATAGCTTTAAAATTGTTACAAATAGAAATTTTTATTATCACTTTAAAGAATTTATTTTCTTTTCAAAAATAATAAAAAAAATCAAATTTACTTAACGTACTAAGACATCCAAATATTTTTGTTTCAATTTAATATTTTTGATAAAAATACTACGCTTAATAGAATTCAGAATATATTATGAATTTTAATGCTTGTGATGAATTTGTGATATACTTGTGGATATAAAAACTTATGATATATTTGAAACAAGTAATATTTATTTGAATATTGTTCTCTGTATTATATTATGATTTTTGTATAATTGACTGTTTTCTAATATGCGTATATGTATATATTATTTTGCTTTCAAATATATGTATATATTATCTATTTTTATGAAAATTCACACAGTATGCATATCCAAAAGATGTTCAGAAAATCCCAAAGATATATGTGAGCCACATAAAATCTTTGAAAGGTCCTTTAAATGTCTTTTAAATACGCACATTATATGACAAAGACTCATTAAAATTGCAAAAATTTTAAACTATTTTTAAAAACAAAACAAATCTTGTTAATATATATTACAACACGGAAAATATTTTATAATAAAAATTATTATGGTGTGCAGTAGTTGGGGACCATCAGGACTATTTTTAAAGTAAAGTGCTTTTTAAAACTAAAAATTACCTTAATTTATGCAATTTTTACAGCTTTACATAGCCCTTAAAAAATAATCTTGATGATTTTTGCAGCTACATATATCATAGCAGTTTTTACTAAGAAATTTTTTTCATGTATATATGAAATATTCTATGTCAAGTGAAACACACACACACATTTTTATGCATGTTGTGTGGGTTGGTATTATAAAAGAAATACATTTTTATGGGCCAGTTAATCATTGAATTATAATTAATTTTTGTACGACTAACAAAAATCCAATTACTTTATTTGTTTAATTACATTGATCTTTATAGGAAATATTCTCGTGCCCCGTGTGTGCATAACCTTGACCTTAACAGATCGCGGAATATTGAAGTTTTCCCGGTTTAATACGACGATTAGTGAGAAAGAGGATATATATAAGAGTGTCTCTGCTCATCGATATCAACGATTGTTATACAGAAAATCGAGGTATGTTTAATTAAGAAAAAATTTTTAAATTATGTACACGTTTGTCAAAAAAAATGCTTATTAAAAATATATGAAAGAGTTATTTGACTCAAATATGACATAGAGTTTATAGATAATTTAAAAAATATATTTTTTTTATGTTTGTATATTTTTGTATTCCAATTTGACATAGAATGTCAAATAATGTATCATATACTATTAATATACAATGTAATTTGTGAAAAACTTATTATTGATAAATTCTTGAGATCATTTGGAGACAACTTTTTCTCAGCGAAAAGAAATGTCGAGATATTAATTTCAGATTTATAAGCGAAGAAAGGTGTTTTTCGCAAAGTTAACTTTTTGGACTCAAAATATTATCAAAACTATATTTTTTCATTAATTTTAAATAGAGTTTACTATATAATTTAAAGCTTAATTACAAACATATTTGATGACAAAATTGGAAATTTATAAAAAATGATGATGTCGCTCGACATTTTCGTTGAAGAAAAATCGTTTCCGAATGATTTCAAGAATCTGCCATTAACAGGTTTTTCATCAATTAAAAGACACCCTGTATAACAAGGCTATTTCTTTTTGTAAAAATAGGTTAAAATCTTGTAATATTAATGGAAATTATCTTTTTCTCATACAACATATGTATCTAAAAGATATTCTGAAGGTATATATATATATATACGATAAACTTCTGACTTCTAAACTGGTTAACTTATTTTTTTAAGTTATAACAATTTTAATTTTTGCAACGTGTCGCATATTAAGCATTATGCACATCAAAAAGATGGTTAGAAGACATCTCGAAGAGTTCTTGGGATGATAGGACTCGAAACGTTTTCCGAACATCTCCAGATGTATATACATGCTGTTTGATATTAAAATTGTTTACATAAAATTTGTTACGCATGTTTTCTATAAATATTTTTGAAGTCTATATATTCTGTATATTTATATTTGAGTCAAATCTGAAATAAGCATAACTTTTAATAATCATCTTTTACGCTTGTCTGTAATTTTTTTATTGATGTGTGTATATGTAGTATGTATGTATGTATGTATGTATGTATATATATGTATATATATATATATATATATATGTGTGTGTGTGTGTGTGTATACAGATTTTCCATAAAGTCTCGCCTTACCTCTATATTTCGGAAACGGCTCAAAATTTGGAAAAATTACAAAACATGTGTTCGATTGTTTCAAGGGACTACTTTTTTAAGGAGGTCGGAGAAGTCGCTAAGTTCGTGTTAAAAACTATATTTTTAAAATCTTACAAAAAATAATGATATCTAAAAATTGCGCTACATAAAAATAAAAATTTTTAAATATATTAATATAAATTAAACAACAATTTAACAATTGTAATTAAATTAAACAACAATTTAAGTTTTAATTGTAATTTTAATTGAAATTTAGCAAGTGCTAAATTTTTTAAATAAATCTTTTAATTGTTTTGTCGCAAGTTTTAATATCATTAAGTTTTAATATTGTAATTTTTTAAATATTATTATTTTTGTAGGAAATTAAAACAACTATTTTGTGCAACATTTTTAAATTAAAATATTTTTATAAATTTTTATTTTTGCTTAGTGCAATTTTGAGATATTACTTTTTGTAAGATTTTAAAGATATAGTTTTTAACGCAAATTTAACACCTTTTTTACTTTTTTGACTTTTTAAAAAAAAATAGTATTTTTTAAGAGTTTTCTTTACACTAACTGATTTCTTTTATTATTCTGAAAAAAAATATTAAGATAAGATTATCGAAAAATAAATATTTTACAAGATATTTTATATTTATGTCAAAATACTGCAACTTTCAAGCTTTATAATTCAAAATATTTTTAATAAAAAAATAATTTATTATAGTATTTTCAAAAGCTTTTAAGACAAGCTATAAAAATATGCAATAAAAAATAGAGGGTCCCATTTAAAATTTTAAAGTTAGGGAACTAATCTCCTTTGTACTCCTTGGAGAGCCCCTTTGAGCGACTTCTCCAATCTCCTTAAAAAAGTAGCCTTTGAAATGATCGAACACGTGTTTTGTGATTTTTCTAAATTTTGAGCCGTTTCCTTTCTTACTTTTATATATATATATACGTGCGAATTGTCACACTCGGCTTCGCCTCGTGCGCCAAACTTTTGCACTCTCGGCCGATTCACGATCCGTACATTAGTAAGAAATTTCAATAAATAGAAATCGATCGAACACGAAATACCCATGTGTGTATCGAAAAGGTTAAAAATATGTTACAATTCTTGAAAAGGAAAATGCTTTTTTTTTATCGAACAGTGTAATTTGACTTAGTTACATTTGTAAAAAATAAAATATTTCCTACAGATGGAATCACGTAAACGAAAAAGTAATTTTGAAATTTGTAACCGACAACGACGTCGGCGTGCCGTTGAAATCTTTCGACAGTGGGAAGATAAATTTGAATCCATTAATGAATCCATTGAACCCACTAATGCATCTATTAATCCATCGATTGAATCTACTGATTTATCGACTGAACTTGCGAATACACCAACAGATTTGCTTCTTACGCAAAATTTGGTTTTCAACTCATTACCAGAAAACATTGAAATAAATGCAAATAATTCGCCTGATACTAAAACCTCGTCCGATGAAGGCTATATTTTTACGCAAGATAAAAATAATTTTTTTTCAATGGACACTTATCCAAGCAGCGACGACAATATTGATATTGATCGAAACGTAACTTCCATTGTTGAAGTTCCTGTGATAGATGAAGCATCGGTGGACAGTTCTCAGAATATGGATTATATGAAAGCAAAACTGGGAGAATGGGCTGTTACTGAAAAAATTTCGCATAACAGCTTGAAAAAATTGCTTACCGTATTAAAATCAGTCCCAAGCTTATCCACAGTATTACCATGCGACTCTCGTACTTTATTGCAGACTGCAAAACAGACCGATATTCGAGAGGTCTTTCCTGGAGAGTATCACCATTTTGGGCTTGCTTCGAGTATTCGGGACTCTTGTAATAGAATTGAAAATTTCACTATTGACGAAATAGCTATTGCTATAAACATTGATGGAGTCCCCTTGTTTAATTCTTCTACGGCAGCGCTTTGGCCTATTTTGGGAAATATTATACCCTACAAAGAAGTTTTTATGATTGGAGTATATTACGGACACCAAAAACCTCAAGATGCTAACATTTATTTAGACCAATTTGTTCAAGAAGCTAATGAGTTATGCAAAAATGGCATTATTATTGGAGAAAAACTGTACAAATTTTCGATTCAATTTATCATTTGCGATGCTCCTGCAAAATCGTTTATTTTATGCGTAAAAGGTTTTTCCGGATTTAATAGTTGTACGAAATGTATAACAAAAGGAAAAACAAAAAAAAATCGCAGGTGTTTTCCCAAATTAAATGCCGAAAGACGAACAGATCGGGATTTTTTAGACTATCGTGATAAGAAATATCACGAAAAGAGAACGATACTCGATTCTATACCAGGACTGGGATTGGTATCTAATGTAACTTTAGATTACATGCATCTAATACTGTTAGGCGTCGTTAAAAAAATGATAACATTATGGATTCACGGCGAAAATACCTATAGACTCGGTCGTCTACAAATTCTTAAAATCTCGAAACGACTTGAAAGTGATATGAAACCATTTGTTTCAAAAGAATTCGGTCGAAGACCTCAAAGCTTGGAGTTTTTAAAGCTATGGAAAGCTACTGAATTTCGGCAATTCCTTCTTTATACGGGGCCAATTGTTTTAAGAAAGATCTTGCCAAAGGCAATGTACAATCACTTTATGACGCTTCATGTTTTAATCAGAATATTATGTGACGTGGAACGGCATCAGAATAAACTGAACTACGCAGAAAGTCTTGCTAAACATTTTATCAAGTCATTCGCTAAAATATACGGCGTGCATCATGTAACGCACAACGTTCATGGCATTATTCACCTCGTAGAAGATGCAAAGTTACATGGATCTATAGAGAAGTTTAGTGCATTTAAATTTGAGAATTTCATGCAGATACTGAAAAATATGATACGTAAACCAGAGAAACCACTGCAGCAAATAGCTCGGCGCTATAGAGAAATAAAAAGTGCATGTTTGAATTACAATAAAAGCACAAACGATGATTTAGAACTTGTTACAACTTCTCTTCATGTCAAAGGTCCTCTGCCTGAGAATTGCATTAATCCACAGTATAAAGTTATAAAATCATCAAATTTCACTATCAAGACTACTGGAAATGCTGATAATTGCTGCATTCTGAAAAATGGTGACATATTTGAGATTCAAAATATAGCTTCCTGTCGTGAAACCCAAGAATTGATGATAATAGGCCGACAGCTTATTTCTAAGGAAGATTTTTTCAAGATTCCATGCTCATCATCATTGCTGGATATATATAAAGTTCAATATACACGCAGCGAGACATTATCTATATGACCACTCAGTGATGTTGTCAACAAATATGTAAAACTCCCACACAAATCAGGATTTGTCGTTTTCCCATTTTTACATACTGATAATTAAATTTTAAATACTGACTTATAAGCCAGTGCTGGGATTTACTTGCACATTTTGGCCAGATCTTGTGATTTACACCTACTTGCTTCTTACTCATCGCTCGCACGATATTGAGTCGGCGATAAGAAGACGTCTTCTTACATACGGACGTTCATGAAACGAAGTGTCACGTTTCTTACCCAGATAGCCACAGTAATTATTATGACATCATTTTGATATCATAATAACTACTGTGGCTATCTGGGTAGTTACGCGTTGTAAACGGAGGAAATTGCAGTTTTAATTGCGCGATTAGGTATGATGTACCGTATACACAGTTATTAACCACATCGTTCATCTTAATATTTATTTTAGAATTAATATTCATTTTAAGTTTATTAAATTTTAAGCTTATCAAGATGACATCTGATCGATATGCAGTCATTGAATTTGACGATGGCGTCAGTCTTGCTCCTGAAAAATGGTTAACACCTCGCAAAACTCATTGTTATTGGCCTCCGTATAAAAGTAAATCAAGACAATTAAGAGCTGTTGAGGACAAAGAAAATACGGCCGAAAATTGGAGTTTGTACAATATAAAAAAAATATTGACTACGACAAGTACGATAATTTCTTATATTTTTCAAAATTCTACGCGTCAATGCATTTGCAAAAAAATTATAAATATTAATCTTAATTATTGTTATTTTTTTAGAAACTTTTAAACGTGGACAAGAAAAGTGTAAACAGGCTTTAATAATGTCAGATATCAATACTGATTCTGACATTGAAAAAAATAAATTTAATAAAAAATCATCTGCAGTTATTGATCCTTTTCCGCCGATTAACTTTGACGACGCAGGTTCCAGCGGTAATAATAGTGAGACCGAAAAATCTGATTCAAATACATCAAATGCTCAGACAAAAGCAAAAAGAAAAAATCGAGATTTATCCGTAAATGACCAGCCTATTACTGACGATTTGTCATTAACTCAACAGTCAAGTTTGACGCATGATCGTAAGAAACAAACAAATCTACTAAAACAAAACATTTGTAATTATATCCTTTTTTCTAAACTATATTTTTATTGTTTTTATAGATGAGAATTGTAGCAGAACAGTTTTACGAGCAATGGCTAACATTGATTTGAAGATAGACACATTAATTGCTGAAATGCGTAATGTAACAAAATTGATGACGACAAAAACGACGGACAAAGAAATCGAAAATACTGAAAGTCAAACTTTGAAGGCCTATCCTAGTATATTAACGGAAGATGATTTAATAAAAGAAGAACGACGTTTATCGACTGACATACTTCATAAAAACAACTTAGTAAGTATATATATTTGTGTTGTGCATACTTTATTTTGTTAACATCACAAAAGTCTTGTATCATTTAGTTGAGCTCAGGATTAGGTAGGTTAATTAATTTTGTTAACTAAGTTAAGTTGAAAATTAATAGACCATAAATTAAATATGTTAACGTTAAAAGTCGAAACAAGAACTAACTCAGTTAAAAGTTAAGTTAAAAAATTAAAAATTAAAGTTAAAAAAGTTAACCTTAATTATATAAAATTATCTTTTTTGCATAATTATGTATTTAATTGGTACTTTTATTTAAAATATAATAAAAAATAGTTTTTTATAATTTATAAAAAAAGAAATAATTTTTACAAATATGAAACAGGCGTTTCCGAGCCATACGCGGTTAGTGGTGCGTTAGTCTTGTAGAAATATTTATGCCGTTAAAGTTTATTTATGCCAACGATAGCTGCCATAATCAAGCGCTGAGCTATGCAGTATGGAACATTTCCATCCTCCCATTGTAAGCTGTGATGATGCTGAGTTAACCACGAGGCCTGGCGCCTTTCCGACTTTATAAGCACGCTCCATGGCACAGGGCATGCAAAGAAATAGTGCGACAAGATATATCCTCTTCTCAGGATTGCCGCTTCCTTCACAATAAATCGTTTATTTAGGATAAATCCTTGCAGGTCGACAAACGTTGGTGCAGACATGATCTCTTCGATGTGAGTCAGTCGAGACACAGTATATACAGTAGCGCAACTCTCCTGATTTTATGAGGTCCAAAACGGAGTGCGCATGCGCGAAATAGATAAGGTGGCCCTGATTGGCCTGTACTATCACGTGATCTTCTTTCTCACTTTCTCTGTTTGTTGCTCTCTTTCTATTTAAATGACCGTTGCAATGTTCCCTTTAAACGTTTGTTTTTAGAGTATATACGGGTTAGACCAGTGTATATTCAGAGCAGAAATTCTTGTGACAAAGTGAAAAGTGAAAGTGAATAAGTGGAAAAGTGAATTTTTCGGAAAAACCGAGCGAGAAAGATTTCTTTTTGAGAAAATAGTTAACTAATATAAATTTTATATAAGTTTTCTATTTTCTCTTCGAAGAGCACTTTGATCTTAGCTCTGTTTTAGGTGTTGCTGTGCAACTTCAAAAAATTTGAAGAATAAAATTAGAAAATGGCTAAGAAACAATACGCATGGTGTGCAGTACCAAAATGCACAAGAAGATTTGAAGATGATTTAGAAGACCGGTATTTTTTTAAATTTCCTAAGGAACATGACAGGTAATGTTTTCATTATTTATTTCCTAAATCATATTTTCATTTTCAAATTTTTATTGATAAAATATTTGTAATTCATATGTAATTTGCAAGTGGTTGCAATGGATTCAAGCATGTGGAAGGCTGGACTTGGAACCAAAAGGCCCAGAATATGCCAACCGTAATTGTAAATTGTGCCATTTACATTTTGAGAAGAAGTGGTACAACATAAATAAAATAAGAGCTCGTCTTCATCCAGATGCCATACCAACGATATTTTTTGGGCCAGATTGTCAAAAGTGAGTTTCTATCTATAATTTAATTTATTAGTCTTTCTTAGTCAATGCATAGTCTAGCTGGCTTTACATACTCATTTTAATAACAATGATGACATTAAAGGAAAACAAATATATTTATTTTCTTTTTTATTATTATTACGAATAATTTTAAAAATCAAAAAATAATTGAATGCGATCTATTTTCTGAGATACCACAATTGAAAAAGAAGACAAAACAGAAAATGGAAAAGAAACAAATGAGTGTTATATTTAAAAATTTTGTATTTAACTATTTTATTTGTGTATTATGTATTAATCTGGTAGTTTATTTTATAATGATATTTTATAAATTTATAATATTTTTTATTAAATTATTTCTGATATTTATTTTAAAATGTAACGGTATCATATTATATTAATTATATTTTTCTTGCAGAAACATAGATGGAGAAACAAATAAGTCATCAGAGGAGAAAGACGAGTACGCGAATGAAATGGAAGGCGAGATGACAAATGGAGAAGAAACAAATGGGTAAGTTATATAATTAACTATTTTATTTAACTTAAATTATATTTAAATTAAAGCAACGATATATATTCAATAAAATAAATATTAACATATTAAACAATTAGGGACAAGAGCTGGGTATTGGTAGCAAAGAACAACGTATATTTCTAAAAGGATCCAAATGTTTTGGCTTACATTAAGTTATATTCAGTAGATCATTACAATTTAAATATTTAAAATATAATCATAACTTTTAAAACATATTTACGCATATTTTCTGATAGAAGTATAATGCGCTTTGTACAGTCTCTGATATATACACGTTGTCGTATTAAACCCAAGTCACAGTCAAGAAGATAAGAGTGAAAATCCAGTCAATATTAACTCTTATCTGCTTAACTGTGACTTGAGTATAATACAACGACGACATGTATATATCAAAGACAGTACGAAGCGCATTATACTTCTGTAAATTTTTCCAAAGGACTACTTGTGCGATTTATGACAAAAATTAAAAAATGTGCGTAAATATGTTTTTATTTTTCCATATTAATAACGATGTATGACGAATATTAGAAAATCTGCGTAAATATGTATTAAAACTTGTGATTATATTTTAAATATTTAAATTGTAATGATCTACTAAAGATGGCTTAATGTAAGTCGAAACATTTGGATACTTTTCAAAATATACATTGTTTTTTGCTACCAATACCCAGCTCATTTGTCCATGATTGTTTAATGTATTATATTTAGTGTATTAATAATCTAATAGTTTATTTTACGTTATAATCGTGTTATTTATAATATTTGTTTTGTAATGTTACGATATCATATCAAAAGAAAAAGACAGGTAATAAACAATATTTTTTATTTTTAATAAGAATAATGTCTAAAAAAATGATATTTTCAGCAATATGGAATGTGAAGAACCATTGCCAATTGTAGCTAATAATGTGGATGCTGAGATAGTTAAACCGTAAGTTTTAATTTATTATACCTTATAATGTATTACAATAAATATATTTTTATGTTATTGTAACTTTAGCTATTTGCTTGTCTTGTTAGCAAATTATTGTCGTATAGTTGCATACATTCAATAACAAGTCTTTTTTCTTATATCTATAATAAATACCTAATGAATTTGTACTTGTTACAGGAGTACATCCAAAGAAGCGGCTACCAAATCGTCGGAGGATAGCCCAAGAAAAAAGAAGTTACGAATGAAGCTCGCACAATATAAGGTGCAAAATAAAGCCCTCAGAGAAAAAGTCCGGCGACTTTGTTTGAGGGAAAAGAAATTAAAAAATTATATACAAGGCAAAGAAGAAGTCGACGAACGAGAAATGCTGAAGAAATTAGGCCGTAAGCTATTACCACATAATTTTAATAAAATATTAATGGCACAAATTGATGCACAAAGCAAAAGCAAACGTGGCAGAAGATACGAATCTGAATTTAAAAAATTTGCTTTATCTTTATATTTTTTAAGTCCAAGAAATTATAAAGAACTGAAGAAAACAATTGAATTGCCTTCAGTACGTTGTCTACAATTATTTACAGAAACATGGAAAATCATGCCTGGTATAAATGACAAAATTTTTGAAGCACTTAAAATGAAATTAAATACCTTACCTTTAATAGAGCGTCATTGCATAATATGCGCAGATGAAATAAGCTTAAAGAGTCATTTATTTTATAATGTATCGCGGGATGAGATAATTGGTTTTGAAAATTTTGGTAATAGAAGAACATCCATACCCGCAAAAAGTGCTTTAGTTATAATGGCACGTAGCATTGCAGGAGACTGGAAAGTGCTTGTTTGCTATTGTTTTGTAGAAACTGCATGTTCTGCAACATTTTTAAAACAACTAATTTTCGAAATTATAATCAAATTAAAAAATATTGGTGCTTTTGTGCATGCGTTTATTTCTGATATGGGTTCTAATTTTATTCAACTGTCCCAGATATTAAATATTTCGGTGGATAATACAAGTTTTGTGGTTGATGGAGAAAGCATGCTTTATATGTTTGACACTCCACATTTATTAAAAGCAACGCAAAACAATTTGTTAAATCACAGTTTTCAAATAAATAATAAAATAGCTTCGTGGGCTCATATCGTAGAATTTTATAATAAAGACAGCAAACAGTGGATAAAAACAGCTCCTAAATTAACACAATCTCACATTAACCCGAGTAATTTTGCAAGGATGAAAGTGAAATATGCTGCGCAAGTATTTAGTAATCGTGTAACTGCAGGCATGTGTACGCAGATGTCTTATGGTTTTCTTCCAACTGAAGCAGTTGGAACTATAGAGTTAATTGATAAATTTGATAAATTATTTGATATATTAAATTTATTTAATGTAAATAACCCTAAAAAATATGGAAAAATTTTTATTGGAAGTAACAAACAAATGCAATTTTTAGAACAACCCATACGGCACAGGACCTTGCAGCAATATTGCAGCAATATTGCAATTTTGCATATTGCAATGTAATATTGCAGCAATATTGCAATGTAATATTGCAGCAATATTGCAATGCAATATTTCAGCAACATTGCTGAAATATGAATATAGAACATTGCTATAATAATGTGGTAATAATGTTACAGCAATATTAAAAATATACTGTTATAATATTATAAATAGTAAAAATAATATGTATTTTTTGTTCTTACATGATTAAGATACTTTAATGCAATTTAAGTAAATTTTTAGTTTTTATTAGGTTTATAAAAAATTATTATATATCATATGTTGTGCACGTGTACATATACGTGTATATTATATACGCAGATTATTATATATGAATATATAACGTGTTATATATTAACATACTTCGTATATAAAATTTTTATATAATTTGGTTTTTTTATTGCAATATATAATAAGAATAAATTTAAATGTTGCGTATATTTTATTTTATGTAACTCATATATATACATAAATATTAAATTCTGAAATATTCTCTTTTATACTGCATGTAATATATATTTACAAACACGCACATTCTAACAATCTATGAGATATATATATCTCAGATTTAATTAAAATGTAAAAATACTACTTATAGATCTGTTCGCGTTGACTGAACTCGCTGCATTAGTTCAGAAGTTGTCTTTTTTGCTCGACATTGTTGGAAGGAAAAAGATAACTTCTGAACTAGTGCAGCAAGTTCAGTCAACGCGATCTTACGTCAATACAAAGCATTATAATATTATACATATATATATACATATATTATATTGCAATATTGTTGCACTATTGCATTGTAATATTGCTGCAGTATTG
Source organism: Nylanderia fulva (assembly GCF_048542155.1). NCBI lineage: Eukaryota > Metazoa > Arthropoda > Insecta > Hymenoptera > Formicidae > Nylanderia > Nylanderia fulva. The sequence goes on along the minus strand of NW_028190367.1, from coordinate 16,833 downwards.
TATTGTAATATTGCTGCAGTATTGTATTGTAATATTGCTACAAGCGGACATTTTACCGTTGCTGCAATATTGCTGCAATGTTGCTGCAACATTTTGCAACATTGCTGCAATGTTGCAATTTTGCAAATAAATATTGCAGCAACATTGCAGCAATATTTCTGTGCCGTATGGGAAATATTGAATTTTATACAATGTATTAAAGTAATTAAGGATAATGATAAATGTAAATATGTAAAAGTAAAATGCTTTGATTGCTGGCAGATCACAATTAAGAGTACAATTCAACTTTGGAATACTTTAAAAAATAACTATAATTTTCCATATCTTCAAACACGCAGACTGAATCAAGATTGTCTTGAAAATTTTTTTTGCACTATTCGACAACAAGGTGGTAATTGCCTTAATCCGACACCTATTCAGTTTAAACGTGCTTTTAAAAAATTATTCAGTGCTAAATTATTAAAGCATTCAGACTCACAAAATTGTGCAAATGATAATGATAATTTATTAAATATTATTGGAACATCAAATATTACAGAAGCCACAGTTTCAGAATTTATTCCATCGCATAACATTTTAAATATTTCTGTACATTATTATTACTCAATGGATCTGCCAGAGGAAAATGCATTGAAATTTGTTTGCGGATTTTTAATTAAAAAATGTATAGCAATACATCCATGTAATATATGTAAAAATTTTGTAAATGAAAATAATGCTGTCCTAGATGATACAACGCTATATTGTTCCCTTCGAGCTTATGAAAACGAAAACGGTTTATTTGGTAAATTAAATATACCAACTAATGATTTTTATTATTATATTCAGAGATTAGAAGAAATATTTATTAAAAATTTTGAACTTCATTGTTTTGAAAAAAATATCGGTTCTATTCGAGTTAGCACAAAATATAACTTTTGAAGTGCCATGTCCAGATTTCCCTAAAGTGTTCTTGATAAAATTATTTCTCCGCATGCGCATTTATTATACATTATCGCAGCATAATAAGTCGTGTAAAAGAAATACTCGAAAAAATAGAAAACTTCTAAACATTTTACATTTATAATTTTTAAAATTTGATTTTTCGTTTTTGCACAGCGTTGTTTTCATAATATATTATATAATCGTTATTCGTGATTTATAAGCCTATTATAATTATTATAATTGTTTTATTGCTTTTTTACAATTTTCATTGGCTTTGTCTTTTTTTGGTTCATATCGAGGTGGATCGAGTAGCTAAGATATGATTCAGAGAAAGAGTTGGACAATGAAATAATTTTCATACAGTTTACTGTTATGTATACAGGGTGATTCAAAACAACCGTTTGTCCTTAAAATGTCGTATTCCTGACTCAATTCTAAGACGATTTTTCCTTTGCCAAAATTTTATCCGAAGCGTAGTTTTCGAAATATAAAAAGAAATAGCGAATTACAGCACGAGTACGGGCGGTAATTAGGAGCGGCGCAACACATTATCCGACGCGGGCGATTACGTGGGCGCTCGAAGCGATCAGCTGTTTGTTACACGCGGCGTTTTGTGTGTGTGTGTGTGTGTGTGCGTGTGTGTGTACGCGTATACACACACACACACACACTCTCTCTCTCTCTCTCTCTCTCTCTCTGTCTCTCACTGATTCTTACCTTGTAGAGATGTTTCATGTCCTTTGACGAATAATTGTTGCCTGACTGGATACAATCCGATATTGACACACTGTGACACACTGCATAATGAAATCATTTTTTTGTAATAAATTCTATTGACACTTTGACTCACGCACTTGATTAAAAATTATTGTAATAAATAACTGATTACAAATTACAACACATAATCACAATCTGAGAGAATTTTCTCTTAGAATTTGCCCTGAAAATTGTGGTAATCGTAGGACAATATTGTATGGAAAAAATTTTATTAGAATTCCTCTAATTAATATTTATCACATTCAAAATAATAATATCTATCACAATAAAATATGAAACATGTTTCATTAATTTTACTAAACCGTAAAGTAAAATTAATGAAATATATTTTATATTTTATTGTGATAAATATTATTATTTTGAATGTGATAATTATTAATCAGAGAAATTCTAATAAAATTCTTTCCATATCATATTCTCTTACAATTACCATAACTTTTAGGGTAAATTCTAAGAAAAAATTCTCTCAGTGTTTTGATTAATTATTAAAAATTACTTGTAAAAACGCGCGGCGCGCACAGCACACGTTACTCGATGCGGACGGCAATAGTTTACACGGCAAGGACACGACAATCATAATCACAATCTAAGAGAATTTTCTCTTAGAATTTACCTAGAAAATTATGGTAATCGTAGGACATTATGATGTAGAAAGAATTTTATTAGAATTTCTCTACTATTTATCATATTAAAAATAATAATATGTATCACAATAAAATATAAAATATGTTTGATTAATTTTACTATACAGTTTAGTAAAATTAATCACACATATTTCATATTTTATTGTGATAGATATTATTTTTAATGTGATAAATATTAATCAGGAAAATTTTAATAAAATTCTTTTCATACCGTATTGTCTCACGATTACCATAACTTTTAGGGTAAATTCTAAGAGAAAATTCTCTCAGTGTACCGATTAATTATTAAAAATTACTTGTAAAAAGGCACACGTTACTCGATGCGGACGACAATAGTTTACACGGCAAGGACACGACAACAGACTGCGGCGACGGACGACGCGACGCGTCGCGACGCTTCGCGACACGTCTAGACGATAACAATCACGCGGCGTTGCCGAACGTGTGATTGATGCGAGACATGTATTAAAACGTATAATAATTATGTTATTAAAAAAGGCATATTATAACGTATTATAATACGTTATAATACATTTTTTTTAATGACTTAACATTATCCGCCCGTTTTGCTCTTTCGTTTTAAGCGAGACGTGAGAAAAATGATTATGTTTTGCGAACAAGATGTTCCATGTATAAATGTATTGGTCGCTCTGAAAAGAGCGGATTGACTTTGGTCGCTCTGAAAAGAGCGGGTTGACTTTGGTCGCTCTGAAAAGAGCGGATTAATTTATAATAGGTGCTCAAAATGACCACCATCCATCCTTATGCAAGCTCTCATGCGTTTAAATAAATTTAATTGGACGTTCTCCATTACTTCCTCTTCGATATTCCAAATTACATATCGCAATCTGGTTTCCAAGTCGTCGACGTCCTCGGGAAGCATCTTTGGGAAACGATTTACTTTTCTCAGAAAATTTTCGCAAAACGTTCGTCTTGATAATCTTCTGGTCGTAAATGTTGCACGCGTGTGTAATGAAATGCGTGCAACTTTTTTTTATGTTTGCTCGAAAGGACGCTGCCAGTCTCGTTTTGTCTCTGAGTTCTTCGTATGACGGGAGCCGATTGATGATTGATTGCATTGTCGATCTGCATCTTATATTTATACGATTCGCGGGTGGCCGCTGTCGCGGGTGTCGCGTGCCGCTATTCGACGCGGAAGGCGTGGAGAGGGAAATCGCGACACCCCGCGGATTGTATAAATAAAATGAAGATTGATAATGCAAACAATAATCTTTCGATTATTACAAGCGTTAAGAGGACGATATGGCAGCGTACACAAACGAAGAATATTACGATATGCTAATGGCACTCGGCGAGTGTCATGGGCAGTATCACGTAGTTGCAAGAAGATACGCCGAATTATATCCAAATCGAGCAAGACATCCATCGGCTCCTGTTATACTTCGAGCAGCTCAGAGATTACACGAGACTGGCAGTGTCCTTCCGGATAAACACGATACTGGAAGAAATCGCAATGCAAGAAATTTGCGAAATACGGAGCGAATTGTACGTGCTTTCGAAGATAATGCTGAAACGAGTATTCGAGTGGTTGCTCGAGAACACAACTGTTCTTACTCGACAGTACAAAGAACGCTCAAAGAAGAAAAGTTGCACGCGTTTCATTATACACGCGTGCAACATTTTTTTCCCGTGTGATATTCAGTGATGAATCACTATTCACACAAGAAGGGATTTTTAACTCGCACAATATGCATTATTGGAGCGAAGAAAATCCCAGAGTAACGCGGCTCAAAAATTTTCAAGTACGTTGGAAAATAAATATCTGGGCTGGAATAATGGGTACCCAAATACTTGGGCTCGTTATTCTACCAGATATTTTAACTGGCCAGACGTACGTGGAACTTTTGAAAGAAAATCTGCCCGATTTTTTAGAAGAAGTGCCACTATTTGAAAGAAATAAAATGTTCTTTCAACAAGACGGTGCTGGACCACACAACGCCAGGATTGTAACAAACTACTTGAACGAGCAGTTTCCTGGACGTTGGATGGGTCGATACGTCGGTATGGCCCGATACGTTGGCCCGCAAGATCCCCGGACCTTAATCCTCTTGATTTCTTTTTATGGGGATACTGTAAGGAACTAATATACAAAACGCTTCCCGAGGACGTCGACGACTTGGAAACCAGATTGCGATATGTAATTTGGAATATCGAAGAGGAAGTAATGGAGAACGTCCAATTAAATTTATTTAAACGCATGAGAGCTTGCATAAGGATGGATGGTGGTCATTTTGAGCACCTATTATAAATTAATCCGCTCTTTTCAGAGCGACCAAAGTCAACCCGCTCTTTTCAGAGCGACCAAAGTCAATCCGCTCTTTTCAGAGCGACCAATACATTTATACATGGAACATCTTGTTCGCAAAACATAATCATTTTTCTCACGTCTCGCTTAAAACGAAAGGGCAAAACGGGCGGATAATGTTAAGTCATTAAAAAAAATGTATTATAACGTATTATAATACGTTACAATATGCCTTTTTTAATAACATAATTATTATACGTTTTAATACATGTCTCGCATCAATCACACGTTCGGCAACGCCGCGTGATTGTTATCGTCGCGACGCGTCGCGTCGTCCGTCGCCGCAGTCTGTTGTCGTGTCCTTGCCGTGTAAACTATTGTCGTCCGCATCGAGTAACGTGTGCCTTTTTACAAGTAATTTTTAATAATTAATCGGTACACTGAGAGAATTTTCTCTTAGAATTTACCCTAAAAGTTATGGTAATCGTGAGACAATACGGTATGAAAAGAATTTTATTAAAATTTTCCTGATTAATATTTATCACATTAAAAATAATATCTATCACAATAAAATATGAAATATGTGTGATTAATTTTACTAAACTGTATAGTAAAATTAATCAAACATATTTTATATTTTATTGTGATACATATTATTATTTTTAATATGATAAATAGTAGAGAAATTCTAATAAAATTCTTTCTACATCATAATGTCCTACGATTACCATAATTTTCTAGGTAAATTCTAAGAGAAAATTCTCTTAGATTGTGATTATGATTGTCGTGTCCTTGCCGTGTAAACTATTGCCGTCCGCATCGAGTAACGTGTGCTGTGCGCGCCGCGCGTTTTTACAAGTAATTTTTAATAATTAATCAAAACACTGAGAGAATTTTCTCTTAGAATTTACCCTAAAAGTTATGGTAATTGTAAGAGAATATGATATGGAAAGAATTTTATTAGAATTTCTCTGATTAATAATTATCACATTCAAAATAATAATATTTATCACAATAAAATATAAAATATATTTCATTAATTTTACTTTACGGTTTAGTAAAATTAATCAAATGTAACGTCCAGACAAAATTCAAAATTTCAATCTTTTTCAAAATTTATCCTTTAGCATATTAGTCATGACAATCTCTAACCTACATGAAAGATCGGTATTAACGAATATTTAATCACACATATAATTACTCATAAATTAAAACATGTTTTCTCACAAATGACAATGGGTGTAGCAACCCACTTTTAAATAATATTTCTATCATAAAAGGTATAATTAACAAGGGTGCTTCGCTCCGGATCATTCGTTAGGAAACATAAAGGTTAGAGAATAAGCGCGCCTAAATCAGACAACGAATGTATGTTCTAACCCTTGATACACCTTACATATTGCATGCTACTAATGCCCCTGTATGCTTTACACCATTTATACTTACGAACCCCTAGGCACCGTACACATTGTATGTCCATAACCCCTAATTATACTATACCCGTCGTACGTTCTAACCCCTGAGTGTCTTACAAACTTCATACAGCCACGAATATGTAGGACTTTTCTTTAGACGGCACTTCACTGACCAACACACGACAACATAGAAATCGACATTACCGACCAATGATAAAACAGAAACTTGACTTACCAACTACAGATAAAACTTGCCCACTAACGATAAGGTAGAAAACTACCTTACCGACCAACGACAAATATGAAGACTAACATTACCAGCCAATAAGCACGCCTATAGCAAATATATTATTAACCTTAAAACTCATTCATAAATTAGGAGACAAAAATCATATGCAATATGCGTAATAACATTATATCCGTCATACAATCAAAAGTACTATAGCTATGCAATGTGGATGTGCGAATTGAGTGTTAAACTTAGTCAGGGACAGTTTAGAAATTCATTCCTGGCATAAACTCTCTATCAATTTACATATAACTATAAAATGTGAATGTAAATTGATAAGTTTTACCTGTCTATCATGATTATCAAATCATAGATATAAAATATTAGGAAAATTAGAAATTCGTTCCTCATGCGAATTCTCTATCAATTTACATATAACTATGGAATATAAATGTAAATTGATAAGTTTTAACCCTCCATCGCGATTTCCAAATGATAGATATAAATATTAGAAAAAATTAGAAATTCATTCCTGATGCGAGTTATCTATCAATTTACATATAACTATGGAATGTAAATGTAAATTGATAAATTTTACCCGTCTATCATGATTAACAAATTCTAACTATAAAATAATAGTAGAAGTTACAATTAAACTTTTCTACAATTTACATTCAAATATGAATATAAATTAAGGCAAATAAGATTATTTTGATCTATAACAAAATTTACGAAGTAATGCATTTTATTTCAAATCGCAAAAGGAATCGACATATTCTAAAGAATAATACCTAAAATATATAGATACCGCTAGTAAAGTAGTATACTATTATACAATAATAAGATAATTAGGTATGAAAACCGCTTTATTATGTGAACTCGGCTTTACTCTCAAGAAACATCTAAAAGATTCTAGAAGGTTCTAGAAAGACGGTTGAGAACCGTTACATTCCAGAAGCATGATGCAATGCATGATGCAACGCTGAAACACGTTGCAACCCGCAAACCATTATAAAAAGACCGTTAAGAAATATCACTACCAAGAATAAGATAAGGAAGGCCCGTTGCAAGCCGCATAGCGGTGAGTCACCAAAGAAGCACCGCTATCGCTACTAAGAATACGATAAGAAAATCAGAGCGCATAGCGATGAGTCATCAAAGAAACACCGCTATCGCTACCGAGAATAAAGGACGGTTGAAAACCGTTAGCGATGAGTCACCAAAGGAACACCGCTATCGCTACTGAGAAGCCATCTCTCCGGGACTTAACCGACGCAATCTCTACCAGGAACAGATTATCTCCGGTACTTCCCCGGCGTATCTCACTTGCCATTGGCTAAGCCGCATCGCCCGATGGGAGGAGCGAGCCACATTTTACGGTATATAAACCCTGCATCCAGCACGGAACGGCAGTTGTTCCGCCAGCACAATCAAGTTCAGTACTTCTAACAGCAGTCATCTAACCAGCTATTACTACGGGGTCTCGAAGACGACGAGACATAGCCGCCATTTCGGACCGAGGTACCGAGGCTCCTCAGATCTTCAGACTCAGAGGGAAGAACACAGTAGCGAAGTGTACCATAGCAAGGCACATTAGACATAGTCTAACCTTGTGAGTATTTAAGCCAGTTCACATATCCCTAAATAGTAAAGCGCGACGGACACTCATTATATTTAATCATTATATTTAATTATCCAATATTAACTCAATCTTACATTACATTCCGAACTCTGAATTTTGAATATAGACATAAGCCATATATTACTCTGCATTTCCGATATTATTTCGATCCACGTATTGCATCTGCACACGTCTGCGTTACAATCGTCGATTTATTCAATATTTTACTCAATACTATTTGATACTATTTAACCAATATCGCATACTTACTCAATCTATTATAATAAATATACTTATGCATTTTATTGTATCACTGCTTATTTATATATGTATGTAACTCTGTATCCTACCACATATTAGCGAATTGAATGCCGCTAATTCCTCTGTACACATTAGAAACTATATCCTGTCAGAAGGTATATTCGCAAGTCATTGCGACCGACGGCTGGTCGCAGTCCAGAGAGAGCATCCAGCGTCCAGGAATCAACAGCATCTCAGAGGATGATCAAGGAACCAACCGACCCAGAGATGACATCCCGGCGGACGGAGCACGAGAAGACTGTAAATATTCATTAGTTGTAAGGGTAAAAATTGCATCACCTAAAATAATTAGCAAGCAAAATATAAATATGACTCAGTTTGCATAATTTCGCTAAGTTTTATTCAGATACGCTTGAGAGACGTAAATTAATAATTTAAGTTAAATTAAATTAAACAAAAATCAGATTATTTTTATGTTTTAACAAATTGACAAACAAACGTCTCACGATTGCCAACTTACGTTTAAGTAATTAGTTTAAGTGTATTTACAAGATAAAAATTAAGTTTGATTAAATTTTATAATTTTAGTTAGAAATAGCGAAAATATGTGCAAACTGGTTACGCAGGGCTAAAGGTGATTGCAATAACTTAGTTGAATATAAATTCAAAGTTTATCTATTAAGTTCAATCGCGACATGTGATTTGCCAAATACAAATGTAAATCAGACACTAGTCTAGTGAGCTAAGCCCAACTCACAAATGTGATAATTAGCTTTAATTTTGGGTATATTTTTTTTTCTTTTCTCGATAGTCATAAACATTATAATACGTAGATATGATATCTAGTTATTTTTTACCAGTAAGGGCGTTTCATACGACATCGTGATATTTTAATTTATTATTAATTTCTTAGTTTAAAACAAGTCTGATTCGGCTAAATCACAGATCGTAATTAATCTTATATATAAGGTGCAGAAACAATTAGATTAGGTCTAATGTCATTTTAATTTTTTGCGAAGGAAAGTATTCAAGTTCAGGTTAAAAATGTTAAGACAAACATTTATTCATTTTCGTTCAAAAGTTTTTTGTAAATAGTTATTTTATAATGCATCTGTAATAAGATTAAGTATATAATAGTTTTCCTAATAATCACAATTATACGTGACGCGCGGAGTAATCACATTAAGTTTAAGTCTAATATTATTTTGATATAATAAATGTTTAATTTTACGTTGAAAAATATTTAAACAAATATTTATTTTAAATGAAGGTCTCAGTTATTCTAAAACGCGTACGTAATATATTTACTTATATTTAGCATAATAATGATTTCAATAAAAAGGAAACTCTTGATGAGTTAAGTAGATCCTATAGCGTGGCGCGGCGATGGGTCGGAGTCCCGGTGGCGGGGCGCCGCTCCATGATTGGCCGACGGGTCAGTGGTGGGGCGACGCTCGGGATGAGGTATAAAGCCCGCGGCACAAGAGAGCTCGAGGCCTTTTGCTCTGGGCTTTTTGCTCTTAAGCATTGTGCCCGTGCCATCACTGGATGGACTGTTACTAGTAAGCCTTTATGGTAATCTGATAGTTTTAGTCGCGAGATAAAAATTCAGTAATTTAAACTGAAGCACGATTAATGAAGTGGCGAATTATTGTGCGGGACATCAAAATTGTACTGAAGAATGTTACCTGCAAAGGAAATAAAAGTTTTGTAAAAACCAGAACGAACGGCTCAGTGCATTTACCTGCAATTCGTGGTTCCCACGACGATCCTTTCCGGGCAGCAAAAGTCGACGGCGATCCAACGGCTAGGTCCACAGCATCCCTCGATGTCCTGGAAGAAAAGGAGATAATTAGAATAATCCTAAGTCGAAACCCATTGTGTCGTGACGACAAAGCGTTGCGTTACTTACCAGGCGGAAACCTGATACGGCGGCCATATTAAAAATTCTTTGAGCGGCAAGCCGACAAAGCAGCGACAGGGATCCATGTATCCAGCTATCCTGTAACAAAGAAAGAGGGTCAATCGACAAACTACCTTGACACTTGTATAGGTTAAAGTGTCTGGCGACCATTAGTAAGGCGAAAGCGGTGCGTTCTGCTTCCGGTAAGTTGATTATCGATATTGTCCGGTCACAGTGTAATAAGCAACCGTTAGTATTGTCAAATGCCTGTGCGGTATCGCAGCTTCGCGAAATTCTATGTAGCGAGTAAAAGCACGATATTTAGCCAAAACACGTGGCGACCGTGACAGTTGTCGGTATATAAAACCGACAATACGCCTTTTGGACAATAATCTGCAAAGATCGGTCTAAATTAAAAATGATCAAAGCGATATAAATTCGCACAAATGATACACGTTACCACAAATTCTAAGGAATCACGTGGCGAATGTGACAACGTCATCAATTATGATTGACAATACGCATTGAAAATGATTCAAACCAATCAAGCGAAATAAAAGCGAAAAAATCGTAATATTTTGGCAATTAACGCCATACGAGTAAAATCTACTTAGGTCAAAAACGCGTAAACATAAAGTTTTTTAACTCGGTTTGTAAGACGCATAGAAACAAATTTAGCTCGGTTGATAAGACGCTTAAGAATTAAAATTCTATATTGGTTTAATAAGTCGCATAAGAAATTCCGATTTGATTGCGCGTGAATCCTTTACGGTAGCATATACAAAAGCGCGTGTATTGTGCATGAATAGTCGTAAAATTGCATGGATTTGAAGAGCAATAGATCACACGCCAATAAAAAAAAGGGGATCTAAAGTATTCTCCTGGCGATTGTGTGAAATTGTATCGAGCATAAAACCTCGATTATCCTTTAATATATCCTATAAAAAGCAATGGGCTAATTAACGTTGGTAATCACAAGCCAATTAAAGAAGGTGAGCGATTCGCCTGGCAAAAGTGAGAATCCAATAATAATCAAAAATCAACGAAATAAAAAGCGCGGACCATAAAGAGTGCCCCTAAGGTGCTCGAGCAAAAAGCGCGGACCATAAAGAGTGCCCCTAAGGTGCTCGAGCAAAAAGCGCGGACCATAAAGAGTGCCCCTCAGGCATTCAACCAATCACGAAACGCTCCAAGCGTTCGTTCAAAGCGCGGACCATAACGAGTGTCCTTCAGGCATCCAGCGCGGACCATAACGAGTGCCGCGAAACACTTATATCACAAAGCATCCGGAATAAAGCGCGGACCATTACGAGTGGCCAAAAATTTCAAATCATTAATTAAATTGATAAATCCGTTCTTATTAATAATCCAGCGATTAAATAAGTCAAGGCAATAATTAAAAAAATTGGAGAAACTAACGCAAATCTAATTAAATTTAGAAATAATTTTGTTAACTCGAAATACGTTTCATAAATCGGTAAAATAAAATAAAACAACAAGATGGACAACAAGGATGACAAAAACCAAACCGCGTTCAAGGGAGTACAACACTCACCGCCAGCGACGCTTAGATCTGGGAAAACCCGAAATCCACAAGAAAAAGCCGATAAACCTCAAGAGGACACTGCATCGAAGCAATCCGAGGATCAAACTGAAAAAAGATTCAGAAACCTCGAACAAAAGTTCGAAACCATTCTCAACATACTTAAAAACGCTGACACCTTGAAACCTCGATACGATTCGCAAGAATCTTTAATGGAAAGCGAATATACAACAAATGTGGTCGACACGAGGCCGAACGTCATACTGAGAGATGGGATTAGGCTACCAAGAGGGGAATGGATCAAGAGCCCATTTGACGAGCTGCGATTCAACGGTAAACAAGATGAAATGAATCCAATGAGATTCATCAAAAAATTCAATACGATCGCGATATACGAGGATATTGAAGATAAAGATTTGCTGTACTTTTTCGGCAAGTGTCTACGAGACCAAGCCGCAATTTGGTTTGAAATCCAAGATTTCGCGCATATTAATGAAGCCCGAGACAAGTTTATCGAGAACTATTGGGGCGAAACACAGCAGGCCAAGTTTCGAGAGAAACTATACATGGGCAAATACAAACCAAGCAAATCCACAACCATGTCGGATTATACACTGGATCTAGCCAGAAAGGCTAAGTTTCTAGAACCGCCTATGGCAGATCACGAGATAATCAGATGCATTAAAAGACACTTTGAAAAAGATGTCGCACGAGAAATTAAGCTCGCTACAGTGAAGAATATCTTCGAATTAACATCGATCCTAGAAGAAATTCAGGACGAAAAAGAAAGCCTAGCTGAAAATAAATCTACAAGGGAAAGGAACACCGAAAAACCAAGTACCAGCGCATCAACCAAGAAAAAGCAGCAAGATAATTTCCAAAATCGCAAACAAACATGAAACATTAATAAATATCCTAAATTCCAAAAAGGGGAGCAAAAAGCGTTACCCTGGTACGGAACCAACAAAGAGGATAGAAAAACGAGAAACCCGAAACCGAAAGGAGCAAGTATCGTCATCCGAAGATGAGTCCAGTAGGGAGAAAAGCCAACAAAGACGAGCGAAAAATCCCGAAGAAGAGACCTACAAGGAAAAGCACGTTTCCATAATGCGAACCAAAAAGATCATCAAGGATCTTGAGGAAGATGACGTCCAAGAAGAGGATACATCAAAAGTTGTTCCGGTTATCACAATTAAAATCGGAAAAACCGAAGTACGCACTCTAATTGATACGGGGGCCGAAATATCGGTGATGTCTAAATACACGCTAAATCAAATCATAAAAGCGGGGGAGCAATACGATAAAATCCCCATTAGAAAATGCAGATTGCGAGGAGCATTCGGCGAACAAGAGTTAACGATTGCGTGTAAAATACAAGTCACAATCGACTTGAACGAAAAGAATCTACTTCACGAATTTTACGTGGTGGATCGATTAGCATACCCGATGGTATTGGGAAACGATATGCTGAAGAAATTCAAAGCGCGAATCAAATACAATGACAACAAACTATGTCACCTAAAGACGCTCACAAAACAGCATTTTCTACGCCATATGGGCATTATCAATTCAAGCGCATGCCATTCGGTTTAAAAAACGCACCTGCTACTTTCCAAAGACTTATGGATAATGTATTATCGGGATTACAAGGAAACGAATTATTCGTCTATATGGACGACATTGTCATTTACGCACGATCATTAAGAGAACACAAAATCAAATGTGAAAGATTAATGCAAAGATTACGAGACGCGAATTTACAATTACAACCAGACAAGTGCGAATTTCTAAAGCACGAAGTAGCTTATTTAGGCCATATAATAGGCGCGAACGGAGTCAAACCAGACCCGGACAAAATAAAATCAATAATGCACTTTCCAACTCCAAAAAATCCGAAAAACATAAAACATTTCCTTGGTTTAGCCGGATATTACCGAAGATTTATACCTAACTTTTCTAAAGTCGCAAAACCATTAACAGATTTATTGAAAAAGGATAGCATATTCAATTGGCAATTAAAACAAGTAGAAGCTTTTAACTCTTTGAAACATTCGTTATGTTCAAATCCCATTCTCCAATATCCTGATTTTACTAGACCTTTCATACTAACTACCGACGCATCAGAGTATGCCATAGGCGGAATTTTAAGTCAGGGACCGGTAGGAAAAGATCTTCCTGTCTCATATACTTCTCGAACTTTAAATACCGCGGAACAAAATTATTCCACGATTGAAAAAGAATGCCTAGTTATCATATATTGTATTAGCCACTTCAGACCCTACTTATACGGAAGACTTTTTACTATAATAACTGATCACAAACCTCTAATTTGGCTACATTCTATAAAAGACCCAACTTCCAGACTCTGGAAGTGGAAAACTAAACTAGCAGAATACAATTACGAAATTAAATACAAGAAGGGATCACTAAATAATAATGCCGATGCTCTATCGCGGAATCCACCCACGGATTTAGTTTTACCAATATTTGCTTCAGATAATGATGAGTCATCCGATGAATCCATATTTTCAAGCAGACCAGGACCTTCCGTCAGATCAATTGAAACAAATGCTTTAATCCCTTACCGCAGTAATAATATTGATAACCCTAATTATGTTAATATAACTGAAAACAATTCTGATTCAGATGATGAAAGTTCAATTTTTAATAACGATAATCACGACTATGCAAATATGTCAAATTCAAATTTAGAATACGATTACGTCGACCCAGTAATCTCAGAAACTATACCAATTATACAACTCTTTCCCGTAATTCCGAGTAAAGTAAAAATACGCGAAATAAAAGACAACTTATTAAACCAAAAGGATAATCATGTAATTTTTATAAGTCTAGACGGATCACCCTACGACAAGAGAGCCGAACTTTATTCCACTGCAAATCTTTTACCCACATACGAAAATCTCAATTTTGAAAGAGTTAACGTAAAGAAAATCAAATTAAATAATTTAATATCAATCCCGATAAGAACAAATAATCGATTGTCTATAGAACCGCAAACTGTGAAAAATTGTATACGCTCTTTATTAGACTGCGTTAACGAATTACAATTAACTTCCTTTAGCATTAATAAAACGCATAAATTCAATGACATTCCCTGGTCTTATATTGTTAACCAGTTAAAGAAAATTTTTCATGACACCCGTATAAATATAACTATTTGTCAAAATTTAGTCGATAATCCTATCCCTACAGAACGCGTAAAATTAATTTCAGAAAACCATGCATCAGCATGCGGTGGCCATAAAGGAGTTACGAAAACATTTAATAAACTTCGACCTCATTACCTTTGGAGTACAATGAAACAAGATATTCAAGAATTTATTAGAAAATGTCGCGAGTGTCAGTTAAAGAAATTAACGCGCATCAAAACCAGACAACCAATGATTATTACGGATACCCCCGGCACAGCTTTCGATAAAGTTTCACTAGACATAGTAGGGCCATTCCCTTTCACGAATAACGGAAATAAATATATTTTAACCATGCAAGATTTATTAACAAAATACTCCATAGCTGTACCACTAAAAGAAGCCACTTCATTAACGGTAGCCGACGCTTTTACAAAAGAGTTCATTTGCATTTACGGAACTCCCAAGGCTATCCTTACCGATCAAGGTACTAATTTTCTATCAACTTTGATACGCATCCTAACAAAGAAATTCATTATTCAGCATTTTAAAACCACTGCTTACCATCCTCAATCAAATGGATCTATAGAACGGTCACATCACGTATTAGTAGAATACCTAAAAACACATTGATAAAGAAGATAATTGGAATGAATACATAAAACTCGCCATGTTCTCTTATAATACAAGTGTTCACGAAGGTACAAAATTTTCACCCTATGAGCTAATATTCGGACGACTAGCCAGATTGCCATCCGCGTATCAACCTATTGAAGAACCTCTAGAACCTACTTACCAAGAATATATAAATACTTTATTTAACAAATTATATGATATCCGCGAAGAAGCGCGACAAAATCTTATTAGAGCCAAAGAAAGAAGCAAATACTATTACGATCAACGTATAAATTCCCGACAGTTTAAAATAGGAGATTATGTTTTCTTACTAAAGGAACCGAAGAAAGGAAAATTTTCAGCACATTACGTAGGACCCTTTTTTTTTTTTTTTTTTTTTTTTTGACGCTGGGGAAACCGTCATAGTACCACTCACCTCCGGGTAGAGGTGAGGGTTATGTGGGACTCCTTGTTCCCCTTGATCGAGCCACGAATGGTTCGACCAGAGGGCCCAAGACCTACCTCACTAAAACCCCAGCGGGTGTCCTGCCTTTTTTTTTTTTTTTTTTTGACGCTGGGGAAACCGTCATGGTACCACTCACCTCCAGGTAGAGGTGAGGGTTATGTGGGACTCCTTGTTCCCCTTGATCGAGCCACGAATGGTTCGACCAGGGGGCCCAAGACCTACCTCACTAAAACCCCAGCGGGTGTCCTGCCCGGGCGTTGGATAGGGGACGGCGAGGATGCTGGTATCCCATGCCGACCCGCCGCCCCCCCGCCATGCCGTCTCCGGGGAGCTGCCTCGGCCTTGCGACCGAGACCCCTCCCCGACCGCACAGTCAATGACTGTGCGGTTTCCTCGCGGTTGCGGCGCAGAGCGGACACCCGCCCTACGCCGCGCCCTCCCAAAGAGTTTGGGGGGCGGGGCCATGGCTCGAGAGCTCCCGCTCGAGCCATCGCCCCCGCCCCACCGGTGGCCGCGTCCCCTGGAACCCCAAGAGGGTGGTTCAGTTCGGCGTTCCACCAGGGGAGCCCTCACCAGAGGGTCCCTCTCAGAAGGAGAGAAACCCCCTCCGTGGACGACGTTGCCCTCCCACCGATGCCTTATGGCTCCCGGTGAGAGGGCCCCGTACGTCACGTCTCCGTCATTGAGGAGGGCCCAGGCGCCCCGGACGGACGGGTGGTGCCCACCCGCCAAGGACACGCGGCCCCCCCCTCGCCCCCCCCCCCGACTGCGGCTCCCTCCGCTCCCTTGGGAGTTTTGCTCCCAGGAGCTGTCGCTTCCTCCCAGGAGTCTCCCCCGGCCATGACTAGCGTGTCATCCGCATAGCAGATGACGTCACAGCCGGGGGAAAGGGCAGTCCTCAGGGTCACGTCGTAGGCGAGGTTCCACATGAGGGGGCCCAATACTGACCCCTGCGGAACCCCGCACGACACTTCGACCCTGCGCTCCTCGGCGTTCTGGTCCACATAGACCAGACTT